>NW_026294473.1:0-69419 GCF_007827085.1 Peromyscus californicus insignis | reverse complement strand
GATTTTTTACTATAAGCATTAGGTTCTTTCGTTGCTTTGGGAAGGAGTTTCCCCCCTGGTCACAGGAAATGACTGCACCAAATTTGATATGGGGGCCTGCAAAAAGCCCCCCAAGGCATTTCCCAATGGCAAAGGGTTTCCTTGACTGTCCCTTCTTGATAAACATTTATTGGTCCAATGTCAGCCTTTGCCACACCATCTGCATACTCCAGAAGGGGGAGGGTCGTTCTGTTGGAATTATTCTTAGAAAAAAAACATTGTTTCTAGGAACACCCTGTTTACAATCCCTTTTTAGGTCACCTTGTTTGCCACAATTGAAACCCCTGACATTTCAGTTTATCTTCAAACCTCTGGAAATGACCTCTACTATCCAAGCATCATCATGCTTATAAGATTCAATATTGACTGTATCTTGGGTCCATTCCTCCAAAGGTTCTGATCTTGCCTTTAACAGCCTAATTACCCTTATGCATTGTGCATTAGCATTTTCAAAAACCAGAGATTCAATTATTATCTGTCTAGCTTCTGAATTTGGTATTTTTTGCTGCTATTTACTGCTGAAGTCAAGCTTGGTAAGAAATCAGTGAAGGTTTCTTTTGGGCCCTGTATAACTTTAGTAAATGAGCCAGAGATAAGGTATGGTCATTATATAGAGATTGCCTTTGTATATTAGCATAATATTCTCCAAAACATTGATCTTGGGAGATTTCCATATCCCTAGTCCTAAGTCATTGGTCAGTAGTCTTAACCTCATCTTTTGACCAGGTCCTCCACTGTAACTAAGGACCAGGCTCCAAGACTGCTGTAACCAAGTCTCTCCATTTTGAGGGATAATTCAATTACAAGTTGACCATGAGTTTAACATCTGTTTCACAAAAGGTGAATGCATGCTATATGAGACTATCATTTCCTTGAATCTCCTTCAATGTAACATTTCCATAGGTGTCCATTCAGTTCTTAGACAGCCTTGGGGCTATCTATCATTTAGCAATTCCTGTAAGGTTACTGGATAAATTAAAGTTGGTTGTTTGAAAACCTTAGGCTGTTCCTCTCTAACTTTATAATGCAATGCTAAGACTGGCTCTCCTTTAAATTTCTCTGTCTGGGTCTGAATACCTTTATGATCTGTTTTAATATGTTTTTTTCTAAAACTTGTATCTTAGCACTCACATTAACCAACTTTTTAGTAATGAAACAAACATGATAAAACTAACAATGTTTATAATTGACATTACATAAATCCCATCTAAATTAATTATCCTCTCATTTAATTTTTCCATTTTCAAACCAACAGAGACCTAACTCCCTCCATTTTGACAGTGTTTCCCATTTTTAACACGGGGGGGGGGGAACTCTCTTTTTAAACTAATTCCTTCCTTTAGGAATTCCCAATTGTCTCACCAAATCTGCCAACAATGGCAATTCAGTTGATGGTGAAGTGTGAGGCTGACTGCTGCTGTGTAGAACAGTAGAAGCCTGAGTGGGTGACAAGACAGTTACCTAGTGTGGCAGCAGCTTGAGGAGGGAGTCCAGGGAAATCCCACAACCCACTGGGAGAGGGAATTTGCTCTCTGAAAAATCCACACAGGATCATGGAGAAGAGACACATGTAGCAGGAAGTGACTAAGAGCAGACCTGGCCGGTGGTGAGGGGCTACCTCTGGCAGCATATGGAGCCCATGCACCTGTGCAGTTTGTTGCAGAGAGGCTGCAACAAAAACTTAGCCAGTGGGATAGTAACTCTGGCTGCATGCAACTCCATCCTCTGCCAGTAGCTGCAAAGCTACAGGCATGTGGCTTTTTCGGGGTGGGGGCATTTTTTGTGAATTCATGCCCCAAAAGTTGGATGCCAGATGTAGCATGAATTCTAATTGGTCATAATAATAAAAACCCAGAGTCAAATATCAGAGTGAAACCTGAAAGATCAGAGAAGCAGAGCAGTCAGCCACTAGAAAGACTTTTACCTCTACCAAATCCTCAGAATCACCTGAAAAGAGGTGAGCTCCTGCCTCCTCCTGCTTTTTATTCCTCTCTCTGCCCAGCCATATCACTTCCTGTCTCCACCTCCATAGTGCTGGAAGGAGTGGGCCTCCCCAGTGCTGGGATCAAAGGTCTGTGCCACCACTGCCTGGCCTCTGTGGTTAACTAGTGGCGAGCTCTGCACTCTGATCTCCAGGCAAGCTTTATTTGTCAGAGCACAAACAAAATATCACCACAATTTTGAAAATTTAATTATTTTGAATGAATGTTTAGAAAATTTTAAATTATATTTTTCAGATTTTTAAAACTCCATTTATTATATACTATAATACCTGCCAAATATTATTTGATATGGTTTTATGTTTATTTCCATGATATATCAAATGATCCTACAATGTATTTTTGACATTTTATACTAATCTTTTATGAAATGTTCAATTTAAAAATATACATTCACATTACTATGTATATATATGTGTGTATGCATCTATGTATGGGTATATATGTCTGGATATATATGTATACCCAAGAATCAATGAAGGCAACCAATATTCTAATTCATTTTATAATAATTTTTATAAGTAATTTGTTAAATAGTTATTCAATGTGAATTATGATGAGATATAATTAAAATATATAAGGCAACTAGAATACAGAAGTTGATTAGTAATGATAAATTATATAGTCTAACATGAAAAAAAATCTGTTAGCTATTGTCCTTTTAAAGTAAAATTATGGAGCTGGAGAGATGGCTCACCAGTTGAGAGTACTGATTGCTCTTCAAGAGGATCCAGGTTCAATTCTCAACACCGACATGGTGGCTCACAACCATTTGTCACTCCAGTGCCAGGAAATTTGACACCATCTTCAGGCCTCTGAGGGCATGAGACACAAAAGTGGTATGCATGCATACATATATACAGATAAAACACACATACACATATGGTCAAAAGAAAAAAGTAACATTACTCATTTGATAAAAACAGTGTCTGAAATGAAATTTTGCCCATGGATTGAAGATTTTGCTTAGAAAACATCTCAGTTTTCATTATATATATTTCTATGTGTTTCATTCTCTCTCAAGTACAGTGTTGTGAGCTGGTATTCTTCATGGTCTCTAACCATATGCATCCAACATTATTAGAAGAGTGTAATTATTAAGAACATAGATGAGATTTCACATATTATTTTAGTAAGTTCTTATGTAGAATCTTTTGAGTCCACCTTTGAAAAATTTCCCTATCTAATAGCAAATTTATTTTTCAGATACTATTCACCTGGATACTCAGATACACTTCTGCAGAGGGTGGACAGCTACCAGCCACTTGCCAACTGAAGAAAGCATATTTTTGTACTCCTCAGTGTTCCAGGAGAGTATGAATAATGATTATTAAAATTCTTTGAAAGTACATTCTAGCTTTTATTCAATGTGAGATATCTTTAGATAATGTTTTCTAAGTGTCTGTAATGGTTTAAGAATAAGTAGCTGGAATATATGAAGGACTAGTCATAGTCATTTGCATGCATAGGAATTTCTCTAACGATAGACTTAAAAAGACATTATTAAAAGGTTTAAAACATTTGTTATTGTTCTGCTGAAAACCACATACAAACACACCCTCCAACTAGCTGAGAAATGCTGTTCAGCAATGCTTAGGTTATTTCAGCCATTTTCTAATACACATAGCTAAGGAAAACTTGCCCTTCAAGTTACACAGAAGCATCTAGAGGGAAAAGACCTGAAAGGTGAACCTGATGACAGAGGCAAATAACCTTGAAAGAGGCTCTGATGCTGGTCACCTCAAACACACTGGACTAATGCAGGAGCTGGAGAGCCTGTTAGGTTTCACAAGAACTTAGGCACATTCTTCTCATTCCCACTAGTTTTGAAGCTCTTTTCCTTCACTCTGGGGTTCCTCATTGAAGGGTTCCCAGCATTACATTCTGGTATCTGTGCTCTCCATTCCTCTTGAGAAGTTTCTTATTCATGATCCATACTCAAGGATAAGACATGGAAGATTTGCCTCCATTACTCCCTTGTCCTGGGTTCACTTCACCCAACTTCAGAAGTCATGTTTTCAGGGATTTAAGTAATTTGAGCAGAATACACCAGACTCAGACTTTATTGACATTTTAAGTTAGATTCAGTAATGGGGTCAAAGAAGATTTCAATAAAATGTTAAAAACAGCATTAGAATTGTCCTTTTTTGTTTTTATATCTGATTTTCTGACATTGGGAGTCTGTATTTGGAGTTAGGAATGTTTGATTGTTGATGCTGATTTGTATCTTTGGGCCTAAGGAGGTCTCATCAGGGGGCCTGGAGAGGAGTGCAGGTGTGCCTGGACAGCCTTTAGGACAGAGGAGGCTGTCCTAAAAACCTAGTTTCAGATTTCCTTCTTGGACTCCCCCAGCTTTTGATTTTTCATCAAAAGGAACCTTAGTTTGGACATTTTTCTGGACCCATCTCTGCCT
Organism: Peromyscus californicus insignis; assembly: GCF_007827085.1. Lineage (NCBI taxonomy): Eukaryota > Metazoa > Chordata > Mammalia > Rodentia > Cricetidae > Peromyscus > Peromyscus californicus. Next base: position 64,967 of record NW_026294473.1, on the reverse strand, counting down.
TCATTATTTTTCAACAACGCACATCTTTGTTGAAACTTTTAAAACTTCTTTATGACCAACGTTCTTCAACCTGTTTTTTATTTATGTCAAACTAGAATTGCTAGTCATTGCGCAGGTAAATGTAACATCTCTTTGATTTTCCTAAAAATGCATGATCTCTTTATGGACCCAGGCAGCATCTAAGATTGAAGGATTTCTTTGCCCTATTTTGAGACTCTTACTCCTGAGTTGATTAGGCACTTTTATTTTTTATAAGGCTTCATGTATATGGATAGTGGTGAAGGCTATTTAGAGTTTACTCATATATTGACCTGTGTCCCTGCTGTTAGTTAGAAGGTGTTGTCAGCACTATGAGTTCTGCCTTTTGTGCTGTGCTTCACTTTGGCAGAGATTTCAACTCAGTGATGGAATTCAGTTCATCATGAAGTACCCTCAAAAGGCATTCTCCTTCACAAAGCTACTATCATGGGTAAAATATTGATTTCAGAGTCTTTGAGGGTCTGGTCTGTTAAATCTGGTCATCAGAAAAATAAATACCTTATGCATAACTTCAATGTAGTAATGATCTGGCTTACCTGGTCCAACAGGTAGTAGGGTCTCTAGGGTTTGTGTCCACGCTACTTTAGATGACTGTAGGTTTCTTACATAGCATTCATTCCCTGATATCTGACCATCTGGGCATTAGTCAGCCAGTGCTTCCCCTTAATCCACTAGTGTCAATAATCTGTGTGACATATGGACTTCTAATTCTTATCCCTAAATCATTTTGTCAGCCTCTGACACTAAAGGGACCATGGTCATGCATGTTTCAAGGGAGGGTGACCAGCCTTGGTAAATGAAATCAAGTTTCTAGGAGAGGTGTGTCATTGGATCAGAACTGTCAAGATCATGGTGTCTCTTCACAGTAATAGAAACCTTAACTAAGAGAGTTAGTTTAACTGATTTTGTAAACTTTAGTATGTAATTTTTAAAAGCTTTCATGTGAAAGTAGAAGAAAAACTTTAAATCACTTCAGATATCACAACACAGAAAAGAATTGTCTTTAACAAGCTGACATATTCTACAGCTAGAAAACACCATAAAGGTGTGCTCGTGGCATATGTGATTTCATTTAAAATCCCTAGTCACAGGGATCTTGTTGTTTTGTAGAACACAGAGTTTTCACTTTTTCTTTTGTTTATCTCAGTGGACTTAGGAAAAAGTATTTTCTCAGTGGATAATTTAAAATTCTGTGTAAAATATGGATTACCCAGAGTCCGGGGATAATGCTATGTCTGGTGTGGGATATCTGAGGGGAAAAAAAAAAACTACATACACTATGCTATTATGTCTGTTAACTTTATTCCTCTAAGACAAAATTCTATCTTTATGGCTGTAGCTTTGTCAGGCATTCAGGGCAGGAGTAAATCTAGATACACCAAGGTCTTTATCCATCTCCTTTATTTCTCTGGGATGAAATCCTGTCTACATAGCTTCAGTTCCGTCCTGAAACTCAGTTCTCTTATAGTCCTGCTAACGAATAAGCTCTTATGTTTCCAGCCTCATCTTTGTCCTAGGTTTCTTCTCCCTCCATCTCTACTTGCTCTCTACTCCTGGCTCTGATGAACTCTACAAGAGTTCTGCCTTACTGTCTACAAAACCTCTGTGCTCTTCCCTTCTCCCTGGTCATGCTGTTCTGTCTGTCTCTACAGAAAAAGCCTGTTCCTTCTTCTCCTGGTCACACGGTACTCTGCCTCCTCAGGAATGTTGCTCCACCCTACCTTTTTTGTTCTCAGTCAATTGCTCTGAAGAGCCACTAGGCCTCAAGGTAAGGGGATGGTCTGAGCTTCCTTAGCACAAGAAACAAAGCTATGGGTCTCTGCCAGTTTGTCTTTGCCTATGTGACCTTATCCAAGTACTGGCTGAAACAGGGAAGTTCACACACACATTCTATGGGAATTGTGAGACCAAGAAATTCATAACAAGGCACAGCTGAATATTAAGCTGTGTAACACCAAATAGTTCATGCTAGATGGCTTGCTACTGGACTGACCCTTGGCCTGGTCAAGGTATAGGTTTGATATACAGCTGGACTCCTTATAACATATTCTTGTGACTCACCACAATAAAATGTTGCTGTGTTCCTTCCATTCATGACTGGTGTACTTTCTGTAGTAGATTTTCAGATGAATGTCAGATTGAGAACATTAAGAGCAAAAGGGGGTTTGACATGATATCTACCCAATAAGAAAGCCTCTAATTTTTCCACACATACAATTTATAGTAACCTGATTGTGAGACCAAAATGAGCCATCTTAGAAATAAGACCAAAATGCTTTCACCCAAAAACTAAGGCTTAAGATTTCTCCTTCTAGGAATAGGCCAATAGTTACTGAAACCAGTCAGTTCAGATTCCAGAAACCAGGAAGTGTAAAAGTACAGAGTCACAAGGTAGTCATGAGGTAATGCCTGCCGGACTATGGAATGTCCTCTCCCTGGTTTCCAGTGTAACTGACCACAGAAATGCCCCCACCTGAGGGCAGCCAATGAGAAATGGTGGTGGGCAACCACTCCCTTAGAAGTAAGATTAAGCCATGATTTCTAGAAAGCCCCTAGAAGCGAGCCAATCAGAATTGTACCCGTACTAGCACCCCTAAATGATGTAACCTTGTGATTTTTTCCCTTTAAAAACTGAGCTTGCAGACAGGCAGACACTTCCTCCAGCCTCCACTACATTGGAAGTATTGGATGAAGTCCCTGCCTTGTATTGCTTTTGGATATCCAGAATTAAACCTTGCTTTTGCATTCTGGCATGCTCGTCTTTGGTATTCTCTCTGGGGGTCACAATCTGGGCACAACACTGATAGACCCAAGACCCAGGGTACTACCTTCTCGGGTGGGCGCCCCAAGAACCCAGACTCCGGTCCAGTTGATGCAAACAGCAAGAGGTTTATTGATGCGGCTGTACAGTTGGGTTCCTCTCCTCCCAAGAGCAAGAGTCACACCCTACTGCTGCCACATAGGTACTTTTAAAGGAAAAAAACCCATACAAAGCCATAAGATTACAATTCCCACACAATTTTGTTCCGATTGTTTCGTGTTTGGGGGCTAATTTCACAATATCATGGCCTAATCACAGGGTAGGTACAGTCACATCTGCATGCACATTTTTCCCAGAACCTCAAGGGGGGGGTATCAGGGTGGGAGTGAAGGTTACACAAAGGTTACAGTGGTCTTTCCTGGAACACTTGCAATTATCCCAGTCACAGTTGATCAACATATCTTAACAGAAATCTCCATACATTGTGGTAAGGGTGGTTGAGTAATGGCTGAGTCAGTCTGCCCTTGGAACTAGCTTTTTAGTTCCTCATTCTCCTGGGGCTTGGGGGTGTAAGCCTGAAGGGTTAGGGTCTTTCAAGCCCATTCTTGAGTAAAATTTATACTAAAACATGTTCTCAACCTGTGGGTCATGTGATTAGATCTCCTGCTTATCAGATATTTATATTGCAATTCATAACAGTAGCAAAATTACAGTTATAAAGTAGCAATGAAATCATTTTATGGTTGGGGGCACCACAACATGAGGAACTGTATTAAAGGGTGGCAGCATTAGGAAGGTTGAGAACAACTCTACTAAAATATAAAAAGTGTATATTACTAATTGTGAGTGTTCATTCCAAATGTTTTGAATATAAAGAAGTTCAAGTGTTTGTAACTTACATTGAGTTCCCAATTTTCCAAACTTCTGTGTGATGCACAGTATAATTTAAATAATCCAAATGTCATTGTTCTATTCCATGTGCTCCTAGTGCTAACCAAGACTGCAGCAAGCACATTTTAGTTAGAAGTAGTAGCAGGTTGGTCTGAAAGTTAGCACTTCTGGGCACCTGGATGAATTAGACTGATTCAACTTTCAGATCATGGCCAAATCTCCTCATTACTTTTCTGAAATATTACAGTGTAATGTGGAAGGAAACAGACTAGAATTCAAGAGACTCAAAGACACATGAGGATCTCAAAATTATTGAGTCAGTAGCATCAGGCGAATTACTAAAACCCTCTCTAATTAGATCCTAAAGATTGAGTAAATGGAGTTTAAAGAGTCCAGGGCTTGGCAGGTAATTAAGTGGTGCCACCACAAATCTATATATATTTTTTATTAAAAAGGTCTCCATTCCTCAAGACACTTTATTTTTATCTATCTGTCTATCTGTCTGTCTATCTATCTATCTATCTATCTATCTATCTATCTATTATTATTTATTAGTATTATTTTCATTCATTTTACATATCAACCACAGTTTTCCCTCCCTCCTCTCCTCCCATCCCCTCCCTCCACCACTGTTATACCCCCTCCCCATTTGCTCCTCCTCCGTCTCCATTCAGAAATGGGCAGGCCTCCCATGGGAGTCAAAGCATGGCACATCAAGTGAAGGGAGGACCAAGCTCCTCCTCCTGCATCAAGGTTTGGTGAGGCAACCCTGCATGGGGAATGGGTTCCCAAAAGCTAGCTTAAGTGCCAGGGACAGGTCCTGATCCCACTGTTGGAGCCCCACAAACAGAGCAAACTACACAACTGTCACACACATTCCAAAGGCTTAGGTCAGTCCATGCAGCAGGCTCCCTAGCTGTTGGTCCAGCATTGATGAGCTCCCAAGAGCTTAGGTCAGCTGTCTCTGTGGGTTCCCCTGTCATGACCTTGACCACCCTGGCTTGTACAATCCTTCCTCTCTCTCTTAAACAGGACTCTTGGACCTGGGCCCAGTGTCTGACTGTGGATCTCTGCATCTGCTTACATCAGATACTGGATGAATGTTCTCTGATGACAATTAGGATAGTCACAAATCTGATTACAGGAGAAGGCCGGTTCAACCTCTCCACTATTGCTAGGAATCATAGCTGGGGTCATCCTTGGGGACTCCTGGGAGTTTCCCTGGCACCAGGTTTCACCCTAACCCTCAAATGCCCCCCCCCATCTAGATAACTCTTTCATTATTCACCCATCTGTCCCATCCCTAACCCACCCAAACCAATCACTCATGTTCCCATACTTCCATTTCCCTCCCCCGGCCCCTAGTTTACCCAGGAGATCTCTTCTATTTCCCCTTCCCAGGGAATACATCTCTTTGGGCCCTCCTTGTTACCTAGCTTCTCTGGGGTTGTGGATTGTAGCCCACTTATCCTTTACTTTATAGCTAATATCCGCTTATGAGTGAGTACATGCCACGTTTGTTTTTCTGGGTCTGAATTACCTCACTCAAGATGATTCTTTTCTAGCTCCATTCATTTGCCATGCAAATTTCATGAGGTCATTGGCTTTTTTTTCACTGCTGAGTAATACTCCATTGTGTAAATGTACCACATTTTCTTTATCCATTCTTCAATTGAAGAGCATTTAGGTTGTTTCCAGGTTCTGGTTATTATGAATAAAACTGCTATGAACATAGTTGAGCAAGTGCCCTTGTTGAGCATCATTTGGGTATATGCCCAATGTTGGGATAACTGGGTGTTGAGGTAGATTGATTCCCAACTTTCTGAGAAACTGCCATAATGATTTCCAACGTGGCTGTACAAATTTTTGCTCCCACCAACAGTGGAGGAGTATTCTTCTTACTCCACATCCTCTCCAACATAGGTTATCATTAGTGTTTTTGATCTTAGCCATTCTGACAGGTGTAAGATGGTGTCTTAGAGTCATTTTGATTTTCATTTCCCTGAAGACTAAGGATGTTGAGCAATTCCTTAAATGTCTTTCAGCTATTTGAGATTCTTCTGTTGAGAATTTTCTGTTTAGATCTGTACCCCATTTTTAAATTGGATTATTTGGTATTTGCTGTCTAGTTTCTTGAGTTCTTTATATATTTTGGAGATCAGCCCTCTGTCAGATGTGGGGTTGGTGAAGATCTTTTCTCACTCTATAGGCTGTTGTTTTATCTTACTTACCATATCCTTTGCCTTACAGAAGCTTTTCAGTTCCAGGAGGTCCCATTTATTAATAGTCATCTCACTGTCTATGCTATTGGTGTTATATTCAGGAAGTGGTCTCCTGTGACAATGTGTTCAAGGCTCCTTCCCTCTAACTCTTCTACTAGCTACAGTGAAATCTGGATTTTTTTTCATTTTTCTTTATTAAGAAGTTTTCTACTCACTCTACATACCACTGACAGATCCTATCTCTTCCCTCCTGTAACCCCAGACCTCCCTCCCAAGCCACCCCACATCCCCCAAATCAAGGTCTCCCATGAGGAGTCAGCAGAGCCTGGCACACTGAGCATAAGCAGGTCCAAGCCCCTCCCCACTGCACCAAGGCTGTGCAAGGTGTCACACCACAGGCACTGGGCTCCCAAAAGCCTGCTCATGAACCAGGGATGGATCCCGATCCCCCAGTCTGGGTGCCCCCCCAAACAGTTTGAGCCAAACAACCATCTTCTGTATCCAGAGGGCCTAGTCAAGTACTGTGGGGACTCCACAGCCAACAGTCCACAGTTCATGGGCTTCCACCAGTGTGGCCAGTCATCTCTGCATGTCCTCCCATCATGATCTCGACGTTCCCCACTCCTCTCTCTCATCGACTGTATTCCCGGAGCTCAGCCTGGTGCCTGGCCATGGATCTCTGCATCTGCCTCCATTAGTCACTGGACAAAGGCTCTATGATGATGGTTAGCATATTACACTGGTCACCAGAGTAGACCAGTCCAGGCAGCCTCTGGACCACTGCCAACAGACCAAGGTGGGGTCATCCTTGTGGAATCCTGAGAGCCTCCCTGGCACCCTGCCTCTTCCTATTCCCATGATGTCCTCATCTATCATGGGATCTCCCTCCCTGCCCTCTCACTCTATCCCTGTTCCGGCTCTATCCTCCCATTTCCCTATATTCTCATCCCCCACTCCTTGCCCTCCACCACCCCCACTCCCAGTCCACTCATGTAGATCTTATCCACTTCTCCTTTGCTGGGCCATCCATGTGTCACTCCTATGGTCTTTTCCTGTTAGCTAGCCTCCCTGGAGCTGTGGGTTACAGTCTGGCCATCCCTTCCCTCACATCTAGTATCTACTTATGAGTGAGTATATACTGTTTGTCCTTCTGAATCTGGGTTACCTCACTCAGGGTGATATTCTCTAGTTCCATCCATTTGCCTGCAAATTTCATGATATCATTTTTTTTACTGCTAAGTAGTACTCCATTGTGTATATGTGCCACATTTTCTTTATCCATTCTTCAGTTGAGGGGCATCTAGGTTGTTTCCAGGTTCTTGCTATTATGAATAATGCTGATATGTACATAGTTGATCATGTGTCCTTGTGGTAAAATTGAGCATTCCTTGGGTATATGCCCAAGAGTGGTATAGCTGGGTCTTGAGGAAGACTTATTCTCAATTTTCTGAGAAACCTCCATATTGATTTCCAAAGTGGTTGTACAAGTGTGCATTCCCACCAACAGTGGAAGAGTGTTCCCCTTGCTCCACATCCTCTCCAACATAAGATGTCTTCAGTGTTTTTTATCTTAGTCATTCTGACAGGTGTAAGGTGGTATCTCAGAGTCATTTTGATTTGCATTTCCCTGATGACTAAGGATGTTGAGCAATTCCTTAAATGTCTTTCAGCCATTTGAGCTTCTTCTGTTGAGAATTCTCTGTTTAGCTCTATAGCCCATTTCTTAATTGGACTGTTGGGCATTTTGATGTCTAATTTCTTGAGTTTCTTATATATTCTGGATATCAGTCCTCTGTCAGATGTGGGGTTGGTGAAGACCTTTTCCCATTCTGTAGGCTGTTGCTTTGCCTTGTTGACCGTATCCTTTGCTCTACAAAAGCTTCTCAGTTTCAGGAGGTCCCATTTATTAATTGTTGCTCTCAGTGTCTGTGCTGTTGGTGTTATATTTAGGAAGTGGCCTCCTGTGCCAATGCCTTCAAGACTACTTCCTACTTTCTCTTCTATCAAGTTCAGTGTAACTGGATTTATGCTGAGGTCCTTGATCCACTTGGACTTGAGTTTTGTGGATAACGACAGATATAGATCTATTTGCAATCTTCTACATTCTGATACCCAGTTATGCCAGCACCATTTGTTGAAGATGCTTTCTTTTTTCCATGGTACAGTTTTGGATTCTTTGTCAAAAATCATATGTTCATAGGTGTGTGGATTAATGTCAGGGTCTTCAATTTGATTCCATTGGTCCATATGTTGGTTTTTATGCCAGTACCAAGCTGTTTTCATTACTATAGCTCTATAGTAGAGCTTGAGGTTGGGGATCATGATGCCTCAAGAGGTTGCTTTATTGTACAGGATTCATTTAGATATCCTAGGATTTTTTGTTTTTCCATATAAAGTTAAGTATTATTCTTTCCAAGTTTGTGAAGAATTGTGTTGGGATTTTGATGGGTATTGCATTGAATCTGTAGATTGCTTTTGGTAAGATTACCATTTTTACTATGTTAATTCCACCTATCCACGAGCATGGGAGATCTTTCCATTTTCTGATATCTTCTTCAATTTCTTTCTTCAAAGACTTAAAGTTCTTATCATACAGGTCTTTCACTTGCTTAGTTAGGGTGTTTTATATTATTTGTGGCTATTGTAAAGGGTGATGATTCTCTGATTTCTTTCTCAGCCCATTTATCATTTGTATATAGGAAGGCTACTGATTTTTTTGAGTTAATCTTGTTTCCTGCCACCTTACTGAAGGAGTTTATCAGCTGGTTCCCTGGTAGAATTTTTGGGGTCATTTATGTACACTGTCATATTGTCTGCAAATAGTGAAAGTTTGACTTCTTCCTTTTCAATTTGTATCCACCAATCTTCTTTTGTTGCTGATTGCTTTAGCTAGAACTTCAAGTACTATGCTGAATAAGTATGGGGTGAATGGACAGCCTTGTTCTGTTCCTGATTTTAGTGGAATTGCTTTGAGTTTCTCTTCATTTAATTTGATGTTGGCTGTCAGCTTGCCGTAAATTGCCTTTATTATGTTTAGTTATGTTCCTTGTATTCCTGATCTCTCCAAGACCTTTATCATGAAGGAGTGTTGGATTTTGTCAAAGGCTTTTTCAGCATCTAATTTGATGATCATGTGTTTTTTTTTCTTTCAGTTTGTTTATATGGTGTATTACATATTTTCATATGTTGAACCATCCTTGCATCCCTGGGATGAAGCCTACTTGGTCATGGTGGATAATTTTTTTTGATGTGTTCCTGGATTTGGTTAGCCAGTATTTTATTGAGTATTTTTGCATCTATGTTCATGAGAGAGATCTGTAATTCTCTTTCTTTGTTGCATCTTTGTGTGATTTGGGTATCAGGGTAACTGTAGCCTCATAGAAAGAGTTTGGCAATGTTCCTTCTATTTCTATCGTGTGGAACAATTTTAAGACTATTGGAATCAACTCTTCTTTGAAAATCTGGTAGAATTCTGCGGTGAAACCATCTGGTCCTGGGCTTTTTTTGGTTGGGAAACTTTTAATGACCATTTCTATTTCCTTAGGGGTTATTGGTCTATTTAAATAGTTTATCTGGTCTTGATTAAGCTTTGTTATGTGGTACCTATCCAGAAAATTGTGCATTTCTTTAAGATTTTCCGATTTTGTGGAGTACAGGTTTTTGAAGTATGGCATGATGATTCTCTGGATTTCCTCATTGTCTGTTGTTATGTCTCCCCTTTTCACTTCTCATTTTGTTAATTTGGATGCTCTCTCTCTGCTTTTTAGTTAATTTGGATAAGGGCTTGTTTTTATTGTTGATTTTTTCAAAGAACCAACTCTTTGTTTCATTGGTTCTTTGTATTGTTCTCTTTGTTTCTATTTTTATTGATTTCAGCCCTCAATTTGATTATTTCCTGGTGTCTATTCTTCCTGGGTGAGTTTGCTTCTTCTTGTTGTAGAGCTTTCAGTTGTGCTGTTAAGTCACTAGTGTGAGATTTCTCCAACTGCTTTATGTGGACATTTAGTGCTATGAGTTTTCTTCTTAACATTGCTTTCATAGTGTCCCATAAATTTGGGTATGTTGTACATTTGTTTTCATTGAATTCTAGGAAATCTTTAATTTCTTTCTTTATTTCTTCCTTGACCCATTGGTGATTCAGCTGAGCATTATTAAGTTTCCATGAGATTGTAGACTTTTGTAATTTTTGTTGTTGTGAAATCTAACTTTAAGCCATGGGGGGTCCAATAAAATACAGGAGGTTATTTCAATTTTTTTTGTATCTGTTGAGATTTGCTTTGTGACCAACCATGTGGTTGGTTTTGGAGAAGGTTCCATGGAATGCTGAGAAGAAGGTATATTCTTTTGTGTTAGGGTGGAATATTCTGTAGATATCTATTAAATCCATTTGAGTCATAATATCTGTTAGTGCCCTTATTTCTCTGTTAAGTTTCTGTCTGGCAGACCCATCCATTGGTGAGAGTGGGGTGTTGAAGTTTTCCACTACTAGTGTATGGGGTTTGATGTGTGATTTAAGCTTTAGTAATGTTTCTTTTACAAATGTGGGTGCCCTTGTACTTGGACATAAATGTTCAGAATTGAGACTTCATCTTGGTGGATTTTTTCCTTTGATAAATACGTAATATCCCTCCCATTTTCTTTTGATTGATTTTAGTTTAAAGTCTATTTTATTAGATATTAGGATAGCTACACCAGTTTGCTTCTTAAATCCATTTGATTGGAAAGTCTTTTCCCAGCCTTTTATTCTGAGATAGTGTCTGTCTTTGAAGTTGAGATGTGTTTCCTATATGCAGCAGAAGGATGGATCTTGTTTTCGTAGCCATTCTGCTAGCCTGTGTCTTTTTATGGGTGAATCAAGACCATTGATATTGATGGATATTAATGATTGTTAATTCCTGTTATTTTTTGCTGGTAGTGTTATATGTTTTCCTTCTTTGATATTTGTTGGTGTGGGAGTATCTATTGCCTGTGTTTTCATGGGTGTATCTAATTTTTTTAGGTTGGATTTTTCCTTCTAGTGCTTTCTGTAGGACTGGATTTGTGGAAAGAAAACAATACCTTGTTTTCTCCATCTATGGTGATTGAGTTTTCCTGGATAGAGTAGTCTGGGCTGGCATCTGTGATCTCTTATTAGTCTCTGTAAAACATCTGTCCAGAGCTGGGTGGTCGTGGCACATGCCTTTAATCCTAGCACTTGGGAGGCAGAAACAGGCAAATCTCTGTGAGTTCAAGGCCAGCCTGGTCTATAAAGCAAGACCCAGGACAGGCACCAAATCTACACAGAGAAACCCTGTCTATTCTTTCTTTATTCTGTATGTTTAGTGTTTTGATCATTATGTGATGAGGGAACTTTTTTTTTTAGTCCAGTCTTTTTGGTGCTGTATAAGCTTCTTGTACCTTCACAGGCATGGCCTTCTCTAGATTGGAAAAGTTTTCTTCTATGATTTTGTTGAATATGTTTTCTGTGTCTTTAAACTGAAATTCTTCTCCTTATTCTATCCCTATTATTCTTTGGTCTTTTCCTAGTTTCTCAGATTTCATGGATGTTTTGTGTTAGGAATTTATTGTATTTTTCATTTTCTTTGAACAATTAATCTATTTTCTCTATTGTATCTTCAATGCCTGAGATTCTCTCTTCCATGTTTTGTACTCTGTTGGTGATGCTTACATCTGTAGTTCTTGTTCACTTACCCAGCTTTTTCATTTGTTAAATTCCCTCAGTTTGTGTTTTCTTTATTGCTTCAATTTCAATTTCCAAGTATTGAATGGTTTCCTTCAACTGTCTGCATTTTTCTTGACTTTCTTTAAGGGATTTATTGATTTCTTAGACTTTTTTATTTGTCTTTTCCTTAATTTCTTTAAGGGAATTTTTCATTTCCTCTTTAAAGGCCTCTATTACCTTCATAAAGTTATTTTTAAGGTCATTTTCTTATGCTTCAGCTGCATTGGAATGTTAAGGTCTTGCTGTTGTAGGATCACTGGATTCTTGTCATGCCATATTGCCCTTTCTGTTGTTGAATGTATTCTTACATTGTCATTTACTCTTTTGCTTTTCCAACTGGTGTGCATTGTACCTGTGCCTATGTAGTCTGCTGGGGTTGTGGGGGAGGCCTGGCCATGGGGAGGATGACAAAGTTTGTGGGCAGCAGAGTAGGTCTTGGGGGAACAGAATCCAGTGGTGGTACAGCTTCAAGGTAGATCTCTCACCTGCTTGCCAGCTTCTGCAGACTGCACCCAGAGCAGAGGAGTTCCACCAGAAGTCTCAACTGCCTTGGTGGTGTTGAGATGGGAAGGAGATGGGTACAGGATAAACCATGGGGTTTAGAGTCTGGTCATTGGGGCAATTCAGCTGGGAAGCCAGTTACTCACCTGTTCTTCCAACTGGTGTGGGTTATGCCTGTGCCTCTGTAGTCTGCTGGGGTTGTTGGGAAGGGCTGGCCATGGGGAGGATGACCAGGTACATGATGTTTGTTGGCAGAGTGGGTCTTGGGGGAACAGAATCCATTGGGTTGTGGCAGTGGTGGTGCAGTCTGGAGTCATGTCTCTTACCTGCTTGCTGGCTGCTGGGGACTGCCAAGACACTTCATTTATATCTTGAGAAATTATTATAGTAGTCTTATTTTGTTATGTCAGGACACTTTGCTGCCATCTACTGAAAAATTCCCTTTGTAAATGCAAACAAATTATGTCTAATATATAAACCATGTCACTACAGAAGTGTTCGTGACCTTGTGCATGGATTGCATATATACACACTTGCTATTCTCCTCTTCACTTTTGTAAATGGTATTTGGATAAGCATTCCAGATTATGCTATTGTATGGAGAAATTCATTTTCAAAAATCAAAGTTAATCCCTATAGAAAAGAGCCAGCATTTTGTTCCAAAGTTTTTGAAACATTTGTGCTCACCCTTTCCCTCACTTTTCCACCAAAAAGTATATTTTATAACAAACACACAAGTTAAATTTGCAGAAAAATAAATTAAACCAGTATTTTTGATTCATAAACAGTCAATATAAGGCCAAATTAGGGAGCACATTTTTTTATTTAAATTTTTTTTCATTTTACATACCAACCACAGTTCCCCCTCCCTTCCTTCTCCCACTTGCCCCACCATCTACTCCTCACAGGTGGTAAGGCTTCCCTTGGGGAGTCAACACAGTCTGGCATACCAAGTTGGGGTAAGACCAAGCCCCTCCTAGGGGGCACATTTTATGTATTGAAAGCAAAAACATGATTTATAGAACATATATAGTCTTTTCATTATGATTTTAAAAATTGGACCAAAATAATACACTGATTAATACACATAATTATTGCAAGATGGCAGGTCTCTACCAGAGAGCAACTCTGCTGTTCTATTTACCTGTATCTCAGAACATGGATTGAAATGTAACAGTTGACTCTCTATGCTAACCAAGTCATCTTATTGTAATGGTGATTGTAGTAACCTTTTACAAACAAAAGGAAAATTTTGGCTCATTTTCATACCTTGCACTATAGGGAAGTTCATTGACAATGGAAACTCTTTCAGGACATAGGCTTTACCACTTAGGCAAGGACCTTAGGCTCTATGATATGGTAAATTGAATGTAATTGGTTCCCATAAATTCATAGGGAGTGGCACTATTACAAGCTGTGGCCTTGTTGAAATAGGTGTGGCCTTGTTGGAGGAAGTGTGTCACTGTGGAGGTGGACTCTGATTTCTCCTATGTTCAAGATACTGCTCAGTGTTTCAGACCACTTCCTGTTGCCTGTTGGGTCAAGATGTAGCTCTTTCTCCACTCTCAGCTTTGTCCAGAACCATGTGTGTCTGCATGCCACCATGTCCCACCATGAGTATAATGGACTAAACCTCTGAAACTGTAAGCCACCCAATTAATTTTTTTCCTTTATAAGAGTTGCCCTGGTCATGGTGTATCTTCACAGCAATAGGAACCCTAACCAAGACAGATGGTTTCTTGAAACATGGAAGAAAGGACACCTTACAGTGACAAAAGCAGAATTGTCACAGTTACCAAAGGGGACACAGGAGGTATCAAAAGGTTGATGAGGTGGACATGTTGATGTGTGTATACTGTAGGCATGGAAAACCTGTCAGCTAGCTGTGATCTGAGGACACCCATGAGAACATGGTGATAACTGATACATTAAGAAGATAGTAGTCACTGATGCTGTAAGTAAAGGAGTCATAAGAGAATTCCTTGTCAGACAAAAAGATTACAGGGCCCCAAAATAAGAGGCCTAGTATTTAACTACTGGAAGAAAGGTGGGTGAAATTGTTGCAATGAAGTGACAAAGCTGGCATGGCGTTCAATGGATTAATCCACATAAACATAAAAAGACAATTAACAGAGCACAGTTTTTTAAAGACAAATAAGGTCAGTCTACAAGAGTATCAAATAAAGCCAGTCTACAAGAATATAACTTGAAATAACTCAAGAATGAATGGTACCTGCCCTAACAGAAAAATCACTCACTAGTCCAGGTTTCAGGGTGAAGTCACTTCTCAATATGTACTCTGTAGTATTTTTCCAAGTACATTGGAATATTGTTCCACACATTTCATCAGACAGTAGAGCTCTGCAGCAGACCTAGGCACTAGTGCCAGAAGCCCTGTGTACCACTTAGCGTAACTATGGCATCAGAGAGACCTGAAGTGGAAAGGAAGCCAGGGAAGGTTATAGAACTTCTCAGTCATTAAAGAAGTCAGTGGACTCCCTTCTCTGATGGACTGGTCATTGCCCAGTACTTGTTTACCAAGTGATTTGGTTTTTTCCTTTGGATTTGATTAGAACCTCTAGTATAACTTTTTAAATGTATAGTGCCACTTAATTTCTTATCAGCTGTCTTCTGTTTGCAACCAGAAGAAAGGCATTTTAGCAGAGATGGGGTAGATCTGGGTTGGGTTCTGGAATTGTGGTGTTGCTGAGGGAGGTGGTGGGACAGAGAAGGGAGAGCTGAGGAGAGAGGCCCAGAAGACAGTGTTGGGCAGAGGACACTAGAGTCTTCATTTAAAATATTCATTTTACTGAGCAATTTGATTTTTTGTTTTGAATCATGAACCTAATTAGTCTTATCAATGAAAACCAGGAGTCAAATATCAGGGTAATAACCTGAAAGATCAGAGAAGCAGAGGAGCAGTGACCAGTGACTTCTTACCTCTCCAGGTCCTCAGACCAAAAGGGGCAGAGATCCTATTTCCATCCTGCCTTATCACTTCCTTTCTTTGCCTCCTGAGTTCTGAGAGTAAAGGCATGAGTCTCCCAAGTGCTGGGATTAAAGTAATGAGCTTCCAAAGTGCTGAGATTAAAGGTGTAAACCTCCCAAATGCTGAGATTAAAGGTGTACACCACTGCCTATTATGGTCTTTGAAAAGCCTGCTCCAAAACCACACCCAGGGTATGCAAACAAAATCCACAATGTCAATAAAAACTAAACCTTTTCTATCTGAGGGGTAAGGAAGGAACACAAACATTCTAATGGTAACTTTCTTTTTACTGCATCTTGAAATCTCTTCTCTTTTGTCTTTACACAGTTCTATCTTCCTAACAGACAGTTCTGGACAATATATATGAGTTACATTTTGAGGGCCACATTACTTTATTGAATAAACAATAAGAAGTAGAGTCAAGCCAGGTGGTGGTGGCACATACTTTTAATCCCAGCACTGAGGAGGCAGAGCCAGGTGGATCTCTGTGAGTTTGAGACCAGCCTGGTCTACAGAGCAAGATCCAGGACAGGCACCAAAACTACACAGAGAAACCCTGTCTCAGAAAAAAAAATTAACAAACAAACAAACAAACAAAAAGAAGCAGAGTCATTCTGATAACACCTATGAAATCATATGGTTTCTCTCAGACTTGGAATGTTACACTGATCATACCAATGCTATGGTGAGCAAGTGGGAGGCATGTAGTGCTCGAGTGCTTCAGAGTTTCTTGAGGGACAGTGACCTTAAAAGCATCCCAGGACCTAAACATAAACAGTTAGATGGCTTAACCTTGAATCTCGTATCATAAAATTGAAATTAGGAGTTCATGCAGAGAGTTAGAATTTGTGTAGGGAGTTATGTCTTTAATGTTACCAGCCAGACTTTTGCAAGCAAAGAACTGGCACTAATGTTGCTTTATGCCTGATCTTGGTTCAACACACAACTGGGAATCTGTGCGTGTGCATTTTCTATGAAGGTTTATCTTTATGAATTCACTTGCAGGGGCAACTAGTCTACTTTGAATTTGCTCTGAGGTCTTAAATCAGCTAATTGTAGGTAATTGTCTTGAAGCCATGGAATAAAGGTCTGGCTATGAAAGTATATTTCATTCACCAAAATTAACACAGTGTAAAAAGAAGTCATCCTTCTGTTAAATCACAGTCATAATTGTGCCCAAAAAGTGTAATACACGCTACCAATAGACAGTGGGAAAAACCTCAAAGCTGTTCTTTTTAGGGAAGAATTGTAGCAGCACATAAGAATATTAGAGACAGAAGTAAAACAGCATTCATAGTCAGTAGCCCCATAAGCTTTGCTTGACAAGATTCCTCCATCAAAGAATTATTCATCTTGTGGGTTGACTTTATGAATATCAGTTGTCATCTGCTGTATAGTCTTATGGCCTCTGGCAATCACTGCCTGGCTTCTATGGTTAACTAGTGGCTAGCTCTACCTTCTTATCTCCAGGCAAGCTTTATTTGTCAGAACACAAACAAAATATCACACAACATTTTTCTGATTATGGAAGTTTTTTATAGTTGTTGCTCCTCCAACCACATGAACTCTATTGTTTCATGTCTCCTAATTTAGCCTTCAAAGGTGTAAACCAAAGCCAGAGTTTTCCCTTTGTATTATTCAGTTCTTTATTAGACCATCAGGTGTTTTACACAGGGACAGTAACACAGATTCACAGAGTTAAAAAATGCAGCATAAACAAAAGTAACACACCTTAAAATAATATTCTACACAGGTGTGTGCTTGGGTGTGTTGGCCCAAAGTGTTGACATGGGGTTGATTCTCTTTACTTAAATAAAAATTTTAACTTATGGTTATTTTGTGGGGATATGGTGGTGGTTATGTGTTTTGTGTGTGTACAGGTGTGCATATGCCACAGTGTGAGTGTGCCACAGCATACATGTGGAGATCAGAGGACAATTTTAAGAGTTGGCAATTGCTGTGGCAGGGTTGATCAGGGTTTTTTTTTTTTTTTTTTTTTTTTTTTTAGAAATATTGGAGACTTTGGACTAAAAAAGCAGTTGAATTCTGTTAAGTGGGACTTAATGGGCCGTCTTCTTAGGATCTTGGAAGACAGTAGTACTGAGAACAGTGTGGAATATGTAGGCCCAAATCAAGAGGTTTCAGAAGGGAACAATATTAGCACGTGGGCTAGAGACTATTTTTGTGATATCTCGGCAAAGAGTGTGGCTGCTTTTTGTCCTTTTCCTAAGATTCTGTCTGAGGCTAAATTGAAGCATTTTGGACTAGTTGTTTGGCAGAGGAGTTTCAAGACAGCCTAATATTGATTCTGTCATGTGGTTATTAGTAATCACTTTGAGGCAGATCTACAATGAAAAAGAGCAAGTGGGGCAAAGAGAAATGAAAATTGTACAGTTTGAGGAGAAAAGGAACACCAGGAAATTTAAACCAGGAGTCCTGGTTTGTGCTGAAAGAGATAAGGAGAAATGGAATAAAGGAAAATACAGTAAAGGGTAAAGCTGAGACCCCACCCAGCTAATCTTGCAATTTGTGAAAAGAACAGGTCTACAAAACAATCTATTCCTAAAGAGCAACAGCAAAGGAAAACTGATGGCAGATGTAATTAAAGGATTGGCCAGGCTCCATCCAAGCAGGCAAAGGACTTGGCCTCATCAGCTACCTGGTTAAAGAGGATATAGGAATAAAGTGTTTATGAATCTTCCTTCATGGTTAAGGAAAGCTGCTGAGGCCAGGTATTATTTCATTTTGAGAAATCTCTGTTCAGTTCCATAGCCAACTTTTATTGGGCTTTTGCAGGTTTTTTTGTATATTCTAGATGTTGTAACAAAACTTTTAAATTTTGTGAGGTCCCATTGTTAAGTGTTCTTTTTTATTATTTTTATTTTTAAATGAAGTAGAATTACATCACCTTCCTCTCTTTCATTCCTACAGCCCCTTCCAGGAACCCTTCCTTGAATCCTCCCATGTTCTTTCCAAATAGCACAGGAGAGGAAGGGTAAATAATATGAAGGATGCCTGAAAAAGACATAGGGAATTTTATATATATATATCTAAATTTACATATAATACTTAAAACTGTATGTGTATATGTGAATATATAGTTTAAATGAAGTTATGCCACTTGAGCTGACAATGTTTTTCCCAAGAGCCATAGACTATCTAACAAAAAACCTTGTGTCTTAGTTGATGTTCTATTGCTGTGAAGAGAGACACCATGACCAAGGTAACTCTTACAAAAGAAAGCAGTTAATTCAGGCCTTGCTTATAGTTTCAGAGGTTTAGTCCATTATCATGATGGTAGTACTCATGCTGCTGGAGCAGTAGCTGAGAACTACATCCTGATCCACAGGCCAACAGAGGAAAGAGAGGGTGGGGGGGGGGACTGGGCCTTGCACAATTTTTTTGAAAACCTCAGAGCTCACTCTCAGTGACATACTTCCTCCAACAAGGCCACTTCTACTCCAGTAAAGTGACATCCCCCTAATCCTTGTAATCCTTTCAAAAAATTTTACTCCCTGGTGACTAAGCATTCAAATATGAGTCTGGGGGCCCATTTTATTCAAACCACCACATTCCACTTCCTGGCTTATAGTCACATAATAATGCAAAATGCATTTAGTCCAACTTCAAAAATGCCCATAGTCTTGCGGTCTCAGCAGTGTTTAAAAGTTCAAAGTTTAAAGTCTCTTAACTGTAACCCCCTATAAAATCAAAATAAAAAAAACAGATCATATACTTCCAACATATAATGGCACAGAACATACATTATCATTCCAAATGGGAGGAAAGGGAGCACAGTGAGGAAATACTGGACCAAAGCAAGACTGAAAACCAGCAGAGCAAACTTGAAATTCTGGATCTCTATGTCTGACATCAGAGTGCTCTTCAGATCTCCAATCTTTTGAGATTTGTTTACTGCAACATACTTTCTCTCTCTTGGGCTGGTTCCACACTTGGTCTTCAGCCCTCCTTGGCAGGTATACCACTGGTCCAGCTTCTCCAACATCTTGGAGTCTCCAATGAAATCCAGGCTTCAACTTCACAGCTTCACACAATGGCCTCCCTGGGGCTCCATGCAGAGACACCTCTGACACATGCTTGGCCTCAGCAGCTTTCCTTAGCCATGAAAAGAGATTCCACAACCCTTTTCTTGTATCTTTGACTCTAAAGCCAGAACCCTGTAGATGAAGCTGCCAAGTTCTGCTGTTTGGTGGGGCTGGAACTTGCCCTTCCCTCCTTTTTCAATTACATTTACATCAGCTTTCTGTTGTTGATGGTTTCCTTCATTGTTTAAGCTTTCCTTTTAATTCCTTTTTACAAGTTGGAAGTTTATCTGGGTTGGGTCTTGCCCCAAGGTCATTCTCTTTATTCCATTTAGCTTCAGGCATTTTTTTTTAAAACTTTTAAATCTCCTTTAAGCAGTGGATTTAGCTCCATTACACTTCCTGGTTCTTTTTAGCCTTAAACTATACATTTTCTATTTCTCTTTGTCCAGCTTGCTCCTTTTCATTATAGATCTGTGTAAGAGTTGTAGGGTCCAGAAATACAGGAATAAGATAGGAATATAGCAATAAGATAGCATCTGCTCAGGCTCCCAAAGCCCAAGAACCTGCAGGTCCCTGTTTCAGATGTGGTCAGGGGGCCACTGGGCCTGGGTCTGTCCAAACCCTTGAGAATCATTCTGATCATGCCCACAGTGCCATCAAGAGGGACATTGGACCTCTGACTGTCCTCATGTCCTTTGTGGCATGAGGACATCAAGCCCAGATGACCTTCCAGTCAACCTCCTAGGTCTGGCTGTGGACGACTGAGGGGCCCGGGCTGCCTTGGCCCGACCACCACCGTCTCAGACAGGTACCCTGTAGTGCAGCCATCACAGCACCACCATCATCCATTTCTCTTCTTCTCGACTCTGGGGCCACCTTTTTGGACCTGAGAGATTTTTGGGTACCCACCTCTCCTTCTCATTCCTCTATTGTTGGAGAAGGGAGACAGCTTTCCCAGTCTCACCAAACCCCATCACTTAGCTGTATTTTTAGGAGTATTCTCCTCATCCATCCCATCCTAGTGGTACCAACTTGTCCCATTCCCTTTCGTGGAAGGGATCTCTTGATAAAGTAGGGCCCCCTATTTCTTTTGCTCCCCCTATCTGCTTGACCCCAGGGTCGTCAGCTATCCCCCTTCTCCTTGTCTTCCGAACCACACACCTTTTCCCTTACCAGCTTCCCAGGTGTATCCATGGGTATGGGACACCCAACACCCCGACAGACAAACATCACCCCCCTGTCATTCAATTATAAAACCCTTTCACTCTCATCCAGGGAAAACACAAGACATAGCCCACCTGCCTGATTTGGGAAGTTTTGTCTGTCTGTTTTCTGTGTGCAGATGGGTCTGTTTTCTGATGTATCCATAAGTTTTGTTGTAAGCATGGAACCGAGACAGAAATCGGTCAGGCTCAGGTGGATGTATGAATGATGGTGGCCACCTCATGTTTTATTTCTGACTGGTCTTCTTTGAGTGTGTGAGCTTTCTGTGTTGATTGGTTTTGTTTTTGCTTTCTTTGCTGCTGCCAACCGCCAGTCACCACTGCTAAGGCTGTTGGTTAAACAGCACTACTTGTGGTTGGCCGCTGCCCGTGGCAGCCATGCTGGCAGAGGAGAGTGCTGATTGGAAGAATCACAAGCCATGGTTACCTTTTTAGAGCTTTATTGGGAGTGGGGGGAGAGAGAGGGAGAGAGAGGGAGAGAGAGGGAGAGAGAGAGAGAGAGAGAGAGAGAGAGAGAGAGAGAGAGAGAGAGAACAGATGGAAGGAGAGAGCGGAAAGAGAAGGGGAAAAGGGACGCACAGAGGGCCCGCTCGCTTTTTAGGCTGGGACGCCATCGCAGGCTGGTGACGTAATTAAGGACAGAATCCTTACAAAGGCTGCTTGCTAAGGCTGCTTTGATGGCCAGAGCTCAAAATTCATCTCTGTGCTTTCTGGTCACTGGATTCAGTTTATGAAAGAAAGGATTTAAAAATAATGCTTGTTTAATAAGGTATTAAAGCTATACCTCCATGCATTTGTATACAAGAATGTACCTCTGGCTGCAGCCAAACGTCTTACACACAAATCAAAGAAGTTAACTTTTGGGTCACCTATTACTGTCTTCTCTCCTCATCACCCGTCCCACCTTCTAACATACAAGGCTCTCCAGACACCCCTCCCTTCCTGAGTTCTCTCTCTTCAGGTAGAATTGGCAGAGGATGCCACACTTATGTTTCAGCCATGCTCAGGTCTCAATATTTCAAAATGACTAAAGTTGCTGGTTTGACTCTCTTAAGGCATGTATGGTTCATTTTTGTTTCTGCTGGCTTCTGCCATCAATCATACTTGGTTCCAAATTCTAGAGTCTGCTTTTTTAGCTAACCCTTCCCTCCACCTTTGCATCCTTCTCTTAATCCTACTAGTCATGCCCTGCCTGTAGGGTGAAAAGGGTCAAGGAAAAACAACCTGACCCTGACTTAGAAACAGGGATTGAAATCTCACCAATCCCTGATGTCCCTGAACACAGAATCCCACCAATCCCTGAGGTCCCTGAGCACAGAATCCCACCAACCCTTGATGTCTCTGAGCACAGAATCCCACCAATCCCTGAGGTCCCTGAGCACAGAATCCCACCAATCCCTGAGGTCCCTGAGCACAGAATCCCACCAATCCTTGATGTCTCTGAGCACAGAATCCCACCAATCCCTGAGGTCCCTGAGCACAGAATCCCACCAATCCCTGAGCATGAAATGTCACCAATATCCGAGCTTGCCCCAGAATCAGACCACCAAAATCACCTAATCCCAGGCACCCTGGAAAGCTCTCCTCCATTCCCCCCCAAGAACCCTATATAAGGTCTGTACCCTGTTCAGTTTGCTGCTGTTTCTCACCGGAGGCAGCCACCCTTCTGGGTTCTTCCTTCCCAATAAATCTCTTGAGTGAGGTTTAGTGTGTGGTGTGACATTTTCACCAGAGTGAAGCCCAGCTATGTATAACAACTTTTGCTTGGAGCCACAGCAGAGTGGAGTGGAACTGTAATACTTTCTTGCTGGGGAAATCTTCCCTTAGCGAGCAGAGTTGTTACACTCTAGGGGACCTGAACAGAGCTGTAACCACTTCACTGGGGAAACCCCTCCCTGCCAGGGCAGAGTTGTTACATTGGGGAAACCTTTCCCTGGAGCAGGGCTGAAGCTGCCATGCTTACAGTGACTTTGTGGTACTCCTTGGCTCCCGACTGCCAGGATATCTTTCCATCTGAGCTGCAATGCTTACACTGCCTTATAAATTTGTCTAGATTTCTTCAACAACAGATCCAAAAGATGTCTAACCAGACTTTTAATCAGTTGCTATTACAGGGTTACTGCCCCCCAGCTATGGAGCCAGAGGCCAGATTATATCCTGATGGTGAAGGTCAAGTTCACCCCAAGGACTTCGATACCACCAATCAACAGGGAGTAATCTAGAGATAACATTGCCTCCTTTCCCAATCCCTGATTATTTATCAATAGCAAGCAAAAAAAAGGAGTGAATGTAAGCCCCTGGAGGCTTGTGAGTGGCCAGGCTCTGCTCCTGAGGACCTCCAACTGCCAGGCTCCACATACAGAACATTCTAACCATCATGAGGGCTGGACCCAGCCCCTTCAGAAGCAGGTGACCAAGCTACATCCTACAGAGTAAAAAAGAAAGACGTGAAAACCCACCAATCCCTGGCCTTGCCCCAAGCTCAGGATTTGAAATCCCACCAATCCCCACCCTGAAAAGCTCCACCCCCCAAGAAATGCTACATGAACCCCTGATTTCTCCTCAGTTCTCTGCTGTTTCTCACCTGAGCAGAGGCAGCCACCCTCCTGGGTTTTTCCCTCCCAATAAATTGTTTGTTTGAGTTTGTTGTTTTGTTGTGCTGTGTGACTTTGTGGCATTCCTTGGCTCCCAACTGCCAGGATACCTTTCCCTTCAGTGTTGTAACACTTGCCCCGCCCCCCGCAGAGGTGTAACACTCCTTTTGGTAAAGCCTTTCCCCTCAGAGCTTACACTAGTCCTCAACTACCTGGAGAGCACCGTCTAATACTAACACTTCATCAAGAAAGCTCATATAAGGGTGAGATCTCAACAATTATTGTAGAGGACTCCAAAGATGAGAACCAGACAAATAGGCATGCTCCCGCACTGGACAGGATGGCGGGGTTCCTGTCCGGCCACCCCTCCGCAGCACTGGTTCTGCCCGCTCCGACATCTGGTGAGCCTGGGGTTTCAGGTGGAGAGATATTCAGACACACATTACTGAATATCTGATACACATTTTTCAAAGAGAAGCTGGAAACCAGTGGTAGACAGACTAAGTGTAGTACATACGCACTGTTAAAAGAAACTGGAGACTTTCTCAGTTAAGAGTTGTTCTGCTTAGCTGGGCATAGTGGCACTCAGGAGGCAGAGGCAGGCAGATCTCTGTGAGTTCAAGGCCAGCCTGGCCTACACAGTGAATTCCAGAGCAATCAGGGATATGGAGAGAGAGAGAGAGAGAGAGAGAGAGAGAGAGAGAGAGAGAGAGAGAGAGAGAGAGAGAGAGAGAGAGAGAGAGAGAGAGAGAGAGAAAGAGAGACCCTGTCTCAAACAAACAAACGAACGAACGAATGCACACACACACACACACACACACACACACACACACACACACACACACACACAAAGTTGTTCTGTGTGAGAATGCAAACAAGCCTTTTGCTTAAAAGGACATTTAACCTGAAATATGTCTAAAGTTGATTTCATTCCTACAGGGCCAGTTTAAGACACTGTGTGAGGCACTACTGTGTATGGTTTAAAAATCATTACATTTTATATCTGTGTAAACCTTTCAAAGAATACTTTTTTTTTAATAAGTAAGAAAAAGAAACTGGGTTTCTTTGAACTCAAGATAGACCCCCCCCCCCACGCCACTCAGCCACAAAATGAAGCTCGACTTTAAAATGTCCAAAGAAATGCAGATAACAAAATTGTTATTAATTAAGAGTAACCCTGGACCATAGGATATTAATTACATCATTTGCTTTTCTGCGTTCCCCAATGACTCTCTCCGACTGCTTGCTTGCTATCTGGAGTGTAATTAAGTATTCGGTTGTTGTGAACCTTCAGAGGAAATAAAAAAGTGTCATATGTACTAGGGATACACTAAAAAGAAAACATTGAGTTAAGGGTGCTTTGACAATACCGTATCGATCATATTATACGTGGTTTACATGCTTGGTTGTTCTTGACAGCCCGGCTACAGTTTGCTCCCAACACTCCAGCGCTTGTACCTATAGGTGCCACAGCAACCGCTCTGGGTCGGTTTGTAGAGGACAGTGTCCTCCTGACAGTCGCCGGTATGGAAAAACAAACAAAACCCAAACCAAACCAAACCCCAAAACCAAGCTCCTAGGTGGGTGCTACGTTGTAAGCGAGGTAACCATACTGTGTGCCTGCCTCCGTCACAGTGGCCGTGACGTCACGACCTTCGAAGGCGGTTGCATCCGGTTTGGGTCGGTTGCCCTGAAGACCGATACACAGAGGAACGGATCCTAGTGCAGGCAGGGAGGTGGCGGAGGTCCTGTTATCTGCGGACCAGCTGCGCCTGGCGGACCAGCTACACCATGAGCCAGCGGCAGGTGCTGCAAGGTATGGTCAGGGCGGGCGGGCGGGCGGGCACTCGGGAGGGTTGGCGCCGCGGGCCACCGGACGGCTCCACCGGGTCTCTCTCCTCAGTGTTCGAACAGTACCAGAAAGCCCGGACGCAATTCGTGCAGATGGTGGCGGAGCTGGCGACCAGACCCCAAAACATCGAGACGCTGCAGAATGCAGGTGAGCCTGCACCCCAAGTGTTGCCCGCCGTCCTCAGCTCATGCCCTGTTGGCTCTTACGGCCACATTGGCCTGGCCTAACTTGAGCTGTCCCTAATTTCTCATGCCCTCCGACCCGCCACCTCACCCTTAATTCCTCCTTGATCTCTTATCCCTTGAGCCCTGGCCCTCCCAGTCAGTCCCTGACTCCTATCTGCTATACCTCTGCCCCTCAGCTGGATCCCTTGCTTGATGAGTTTTTTGTTTTGTTTTGTTTTGTTTTATTTTGTGCCTGGGGAACCAGAGGAGACATCTCCAAGTTCCTCCTGTACAATCTCAGTCCCCTTAGGGGGTCTTAGTGATGAGGCCAAGAGGGTGTAAGGGCTTGGTGTTTTTATTTCCATTTTCACTGAAATCAGGCAGGTTGTCAGGATGATTCAAAGCAGTATAAACTGCCTGGAAGTCATTTTGCATAGATGTTAATCTACCCTAATCAGACCCACTTTACCCATGAGCCCTGTGCATTCCGATGTCCTAGTCCCTGCCAGGCACTCCTGTGGTTGATAGAGGTACGTCTTCCTCACACAGGAATCTGAACCCTGCCATTTCTGCAAGACTGGCTGTTAGCAGCCCCACAGCATAGGGACCACAGGCACCTGCCACCACGCCGTCTTTTTGTGGGTGCTGGGGACCCAAACCAGGTCTTTAAGTTAGCTCAGCAAGTAACTCAGTAAGCCATTTCCTCGCTCCCTCTTGCCATCTTTTGACCTTCTTAGGCTTCCTTACAATAGAGAAATTCCAGACAGATTCAGTAGTGCTTTTGGTCTTATTTAGGGAAAAAGGAATGTTATGTTCCTAGATCTGAAGTAGGTAAAGACCTGGTTTTGTAAAATCCTTATGAAGCTCTAGTTCTACTCCTTAGATTGAGAAAGTGTGGGAGAAGTGAGGCAGGGAAAGGGGGAAGTAAGTAGAGGGGGAGAGAGAGCGAAGGAGGGGACAGAAAGAGGAAGAGGGGACCTGGAGAAAGGACAGGGAGAAGAAGAGGCAGGGGGTGAAGGGGGAGAGGGACGGGGAGTGTCACTTGCCAGATCAAACATGAGCCACTAACTGAACCGTGAGATTGCTGTCACTATTTTGTCCTAAAAAATCCTTCTGTTTATAAGGATATCTTTTTTTCAATGATTTATTCTTTTTTTTTTCATTTTACATATCAACCACAGTTCCTTCTCCCCCCCTCCTCTTGCCCCTCCCCCTCCCCCCCACCACCATCCACTCCTGAGAAAGGGTAAGGCCTCCCATGGGGAGTCAACAAAGCCTGGCATATCAAGGCAGGACCAAGCCCCTCCCCACTGCATCAAGGCTGAGCAAGGGATCTCGACATAGGGAATGGGCTCCAAAAAGCCAGTTCATGCATCAGGGATAGATCCTGGTCCCATTGCCGGGCCCCACACACAGACCATGCTGCACAACTGTCACCCACATTCAGAGGGCCTAGTTCGGTCCCATGTAGGCTCCCTAGCTGTTAGTCTAGAGTTGGTGAGCTTCCACGAGCTTGGTTCAGTTGTCTCTGTAGATTTCCCCATCATGATCTTGACCCCTCTTGCTCATTTAATCCCTCCTCCCTCTCTTCCACTGGACTCCCAGAGCTCCGCCCAGTGCTTAGCTGTGGATCTCTGCATCTGCTTCCATCAGTTACTGGATGAGGGTTCTATGATGACAATTAGTGTAATCACCAATCTGATTACAGGACAAAGCCAGTTCAGGCACCCTCTCCACTATTGCTAGGAGTCTTAGCTGGGGTCATCTTTGTGGGTTCCTGGGATTTTCCCTAGCACCAGGTTTCTCCCTAACCTCATGATGGTTCCCCCTATCAAGATAACTCTTTCATTGCTCTCCCTCTCCGACCCTACCCCAACTCAACATTCTCAATGATTTAATTTTATTTCATGTGCATTGGTGTTTTGCCTGCATGTGTATCTGTATGTGGATGTTGGATCCCCTGGAACTGGAGTTATAGATAATTGTGAGCTGCCATGTGGGTGCTGGGACTTGAACCCTGGTTCTCTGGAAGAGCAGCCAGTGCTGAGCCATCTCTCCAGCCTCCTTATAAGGTATCTTTAAAACTAACTTACACACCCCTGTACCTTTCTGGTCCTTCTTTTGTCCCTGGGATTTTGGTGTTTTTTTCTCAGATATTTTCATTGGTAGAGCAGGTGAGGGAAGCAATGAGAATTGAGAAAGGATTTTTTATCTTTATTTTTAAAAATTTGAGAGAAGTATAGATTCATGTGCTCTTTACCATCCATTTAACTTCCTCTAGTGACATATGTCAAAATTTTATTATTACAATTATGATGCTGATATTGACAGAAATTTATTAATTTCATCCACATTTCCCCAGTCACACTATCTTCCGTGTATTTCATTCTAAGTAACTTTATCTCATGTGTATTCACCATCATTACACTCAGATCAGCATGCAGGACTCTTGCATTGTTCTTTGCAGTCACACCTGCTACCCTCCTTCTGTCCCCAGCTCTGGTAACCACTGAACTAGCACCAATTTATAAGATGTTGTCATTAAAAAAATTGATTGTTTTGGGGCTTGAGAGATGGCTCAGCCATGAAAAGCTTGTACTGCTCTTTCTGAGGACTGGAGTTTGATTCCCAGCACCAGATCAAAGGGCTAACAACCACCCATTACTCTAGCTCCAGGAGATGTGTGTGTATGTGCACAGGTGTGTTGTTGGTTGTTTTTTTACTCTTTTGGGGGGCCTGACACCCAGCTCCCAAAAAAATCACACATAGAGGCTTATTCCTAATTATGAATGTCTGGCCTTAGCTTGGCTTGTTGCTTGCCAGCTTTTCTTAACTTTAAATTATCCTGTCTACCTTTTGCCTCTAGGCTTTTATTTTTATCCTATATACCTTTCTTTATTTCTTACTCCATGTCTGGCTGTGTAGCTTGGCGGCTGGGCGGCTGGGTGGCTGGGTGGCTGGGTGGCTGGCCCCTAGAGTCCTCCTCCTTCCTCTCTCATTCCTTCCTCTTCTCCTCCCAGATTTCTCCCTCTATATATTCTCTCTTCCTGTCAGCCCTGCCTATCCTTTCTCCTGCCTTGCTATTGGCCATTCAGTTCTTTATTAGACCATCAGGTGTTTTACACAGGGACAGTAACACAGATTCACAGAGTTAAAAAATGCAACATAAACAAAAGTAACACACCTTAAAATAATATTCTACACAGGTGTGTGCTTGGGTGTGTTGGCCCAAAGTGTTGACATGGGGTTGATTCTCTTTACTTAAATAAAAATTTTAACTTATGGTTATTTTGTGGGGATATGGTGGTGGTTATGTGTTTTGTGTGTGTACAGGTGTGCATATGCCACAGTGTGAGTGTGCCACAGCATACATGTGGAGATCAGAGGACAACTTTAAGAGTTGGCAATTGCTGTGGCAGGCTTGATCAGGGTTTTTTTTTTTTTTTTAGAAATATTGGAGACTTTGGACTAAAAAAGCAGTTGAATTCTGTTAAGTGGGACTTAATGGGCCATCTTCTTAGGATCTTGGAAGACAGTAGTACTGAGAACAGTGTGGAATATGTAGGCCCAAATCAAGAGGTTTCAGAAGGGAACAATATTAGCACGTGGGCTAGAGACTATTTTTGTGATATCTCGGCAAAGAGTGTGGCTGCTTTTTGTCCTTTTCCTAAGATTCTGTCTGAGGCTAAATTGAAGCATTTTGGACTAGTTGTTTGGCAGAGGAGTTTCAAGACAGCCTAATATTGATTCTGTCATGTGGTTATTAGTAATCACTTTTAGGCAGATCTACAATGAAAAAGAGCAAGTGGGGCAAAGAGAAATGAAAATTGTACAGTTTGAGGAGAAAAGGAACACCAGGAAATTTAAACCAGGAGTCCTGGTTTGTGCTGAAAGAGATAAGGAGAAATGGAATAAAGGAAAATACAGTAAAGGGTAAAGCTGAGACCCCACCCAGCTAATCTTGCAATTTGTGAAAAGAACAGGTCTACAAAACAATCTATTCCTAAAGAGCAACAGCAAAGGAAAACTGATGGCAGATGTAATTAAAGGATTGGCCAGGCTCCATCCAAGCAGGCAAAGGACTTGGCCTCATCAGCTACCTGGTTAAAGAGGATATAGGAATAAAGTGTTTATGAATCTTCCTTCATGGTTAAGGAAAGCTGCTGAGGCCAGGTATTATTTCATTTTGAGAAATCTCTGTTCAGTTCCATAGCCAACTTTTATTGGGCTTTTGCAGGTTTTTTTGTATATTCTAGATGTTGTAACAAAACTTTTAAATTTTGTGAGGTCCCATTGTTAAGTGTTCTTTTTTATTATTTTTATTTTTAAATGAAGTAGAATTACATCACCTTCCTCTCTCTCTTTCATTCCTACAGCCCCTTCCAGGAACCCTTCCTTGAATCCTCCCATGTTCTTCCCAAATAGCCTCTTTTTCTTTGATTATTATTATTATTACGTGTATCTATGTATGTGTTTCTCAAAAATATATTAATACAACCTGCTGAGTCTGTTTTTGTTGTTTGTGTGTATGTGGTTTCAGGGCTGACAACTCTGCATGGGACAACAAGTAAGGGAAGAGGCTAATTCTTCTCTCAGCAGTCAGTTGTCTTGTCTAGGAGTGGGACCCTTCAAAATGTTCTCTCTTCCGTATTTACATGTCTACTGATATTATAATTTTTATGATCCTGTTTAAGCATCCATTTCTAAGAGTGACTGTTGCACAGCAGATTTTCTGGTATTTAGGTTCTTTCAGTCTTTCCATCCCCTTTTCTACAACATTCCCAAGTCATACAGGAGCCATAATGTACATGTATCAGTTGAGTGGACCTTAAGTCCAATTAGACAGCTCTTGGTTACCACTACCATGTGAGTGCCACTCATTGCACCTTTATGGCCCCTGGGTGTTGCAGCTGAGTAGGACTGTTTAATTGCTTCCCTACCTTAGCAGCTTGCATAGTATTTTCTGGAATAGTATAGTTTCTGCAATTGCATAGTATCATGGAAGCTAGACTTCAGGAAAGATGCTTTCAAATCAGATCCAGCTTGAACTATCAGAGTCCTATATCCCAAGTGTTCAGTGTCTGTAGCAATAGGGACCCACCCTCAACCCCTGAGAGGCAATCAAGGGCTGCATAAGTAGTCTCTACTGCTTTTAGAGTCACTAGGATTATTCTGACCAACCATTTGGAAGCATGTTTCTTTTTTGATCTATATGGTTCTTGTGGGAAGCCCAACTGCCTTAGTTCACACACACACACACACACACACACACACACACACACACACACACACGTATCATGTATAAATTTAGGTAAATATAAAATAATATGATTCCCTGAGGCTTTATCAAACAACCTTGGTGTCATTTTTTTCCTTGTTCCCCCTCCATCTTTATTGACACCTCCTTCCTCCTACCTAATTGAAGATCTCTCCCATTTTCCCATTTTCCACTTCATATCACCTATATCCTGCTAGTCTCATATCAAACCTCTCCCACCATCCATGTATGATCCCTTCATATTTTCCTGGTTTCTGTGGCTACTCCATGTTGTATACTCACATCTGAGGATTTGTGGTTAGGAACCACTGATGAGCAAGAATATGCAGTCTTTGTCTTCCTGGGTCTGGGTTACCTACTTAATATATTTTTAGGTCCAATTATTTACCTGAAAATTTCATGATTTCATTTTCTTTACAGTTGAATAGTATTCCAGTGTTTATAAATACCACATTTTATTACCCATTCATCTGTTGAAGGACAGTTAGCTTGTTTCCATTTCCTTGCTACTGTGAACATGGCTGAGCAAGCATCTGTGGAATAGGGTGTTGAGTGCTTTGGGCACCTGCCAAGAAATAGTATAGCTGGGTCATATGATAGATTTATTTTTAGCTTTTCGAGGATTCTCCATTTTGATTTGCAGAGTGACTGCACCAATTTGCATTTCTACCAACAATGAATAAGGTTTCTCCTTTCCCCACAACCATACTGGTATTTGTTTTCAGGATATTAGCCATGCTGAGTGGGGTGAGATGAAATCTGAAAGTTGCTTTAATTTGCATTTCCTTAATTGCTAAGTGGTCTGAGTGTGACAATGAGCAAAGCTTGAACAAAAGACCTCAAAGCCCACCTCCACAGGGACACACTTCCTCCAACAAGGCCACACCCACTCCAACAAGGCCACACCTCCTATAGTGCCACTCCCTTTGGGGACCATTTTCTTTCAAACCATCACATTCCACTTCCTGGCCCCCAACGGCTTGTAGCCATATCATAATGCAAAAATGCATTTAGTCCAACTTCAGAAGTCCTCAAAGTCTGTCACAGCTTCAACAGTGTGGTCCAAAGTGTTGGTTATGTGGCAGCCATGGTTACCTTTCTAGAGCTTTATTGGGAGAGCGGGAGAGAGAGAGAGAGAGAGAGAGAGAGAGAGAGAGAGAGAGAGAGAGAGAGAGAGAGAGGAGAGAGAGAAAGAGAGAGAGAGAGAGAGAAAGAGAGATACAGAAGGAGAGAGTGTGGAAAGAGAGGGCACAGAGAGGGCACGCCTGCTTTTTAGGCTGGGATGCTGTTGCAGGCTGGTGATGTAATTAAGGACATAATCCTTACATCCCAGACTTCCTCTTATTATAAAAAAAAGCAGGTAGATGGAAATAGGGGCGTTATTTCTCTCAAAAACTACTTCCAGGTGACTATTGGACTTTGGTTGGCTCTTGGAGGAATGGGGAAGGGGAGTCTTCCGAGGTAGACAGGCATTGTGGGATACTGTCTGCCATCTGTTGTTCTGGAGACATGTATCCTTCTTGGCTGTGGCTGGGAACCTTCTGTCTGACAAGATGCTGGTGACACAGAAAAAAAGCTTAGAGAGAAAAGAGTCATTATTATTTTATGTTGGCACTTATCTGAGGTAGATCCGGCCTGTCCAGATGGATTTAAGCTGGTTTCTGGAGCTTGGGAAGAATTTTGAAACATGTTAAGTTTTATCAGAGACAGATTATTTTAAAGCATCTGTTTCCTTTATTAGTTCGGCATCCAGGAGACAAGTGATCAATTGTTAAAATCATCTCATAGTAATAGATGTTTTTAAAGTCTCTTCTGAGATTCATGCAATCTCTTAACTGTAATCCCCTATAAAATCATAATAAAAAGCAGATCACGCACTTCTAACATACAATGGCACAGGATATACATTACCCTTCTAAAACACAGGGAAAGGAGCACAGTGAGGAAATACTGGACCAAAGAAAGAATGAAAACCAGCTGGGCAAACTCCAAACTCGTCATCTCCATGTCTGATGTCAAAGAACTCTACAGATCTCCAGTTCCTTTCAGCTTTGTTGACTGCAACCTATTTCTTTGTGTTGGGTGGGTCCACTCCATTAGCAGCTCTCCTCAGCAGGTGTCCCATGGCTCTGGCATCTCCAACACCTTGGGCTTCACCTTCACAGCTTCATGCAATGGCCTCTCTAGGCCTACATTCAGAGACACCCCTGGCACATGCCTGACCTCAGCAGCTTTTCTTAGGTACAGAGGCAAATTCCATAATCTGTTTCTTCTATTCAGAACCATGTGGTCAAAGCTGCCAAATTCTTCTGCTTGCTGGGGCTGGAACATGGTCCTCCTCATTCGATTACGTCTTTACCAGCTTTCTGTTTTTGATTGTTACCTTCACTGCCTAAGCTTGGCTGTCCTTAAACTTGCTCTTTGACCAGGATGACCTCAAACTCAGAGATTCATCAACCTTTGCCTTCTGCATGCTGGGATAAAAGTGTGCACCAAAACACCTGGCTCTAAGCTTTTCTTTAATTCCTTTTCACAGGTTGGAAACTTAGCTGGGTGGGATCTTGCCCTGAGATCACCACTCCCTTTATTCCATTTCTTAATGTGTTTACTTCCTTGAATACAGGACTTTACTCCATTATACTTCCTGGTGTCCCTTTTTTCCTCAAAATTTACATTTTGTGATTTTCCCTGCTCAGCTTGCTCCTTTTCATTATAAACCTTCATTAGAGTTATAACTAATAACCACATGACAGAGTCTATACTAGGCTGTTTTGAGATTCCTTCTGCCAATGGAAGAAATCCAAATTCTCCAGTTTAGCCTCAGGCAGACTTTTCAGATGAGGGCAAAAAGCAGCCACTTTCTTCACCAAAATATCACTTATACTTGGGTCTTCTATTTTGTTCCATTGGTCTTCATGTCTGTTTTTGTCCCAGTGCCATATTGTTTTTAATTACTCTAGCTCTGTAATATATCTGGAAGTTTCCAATAGCAATCCCTCCAGTATTCTTACTCAGGATTGCTTTGGCTATCCATGGTCTTTTCTGTTTCCATATGAATTTCAGGATAGTTTTTTTCCCCTCTTTTTGTAAGTAATGTATTTTGGTCAAGATTGCATTGAATTTTAGTGTTTTTTGGTAGGATGGTCATTTTTACAACCTTAATTCTGCTAATTCATGAGTATGGGATGCCTTTTCATTTTCTAGTGTCTTTCTCCATCTTTTTCTTCAGAATAATGATTTTATATATTATAACAGTGATTATGGTGATATACCTATTGTGTTTTTAATTCTATGATGAGTATTATGAAATCCTATTATATATCATACTTCTTTTTCTCAGTGAGTTTACTTGTAGCTAATACACATACTTTTCATGAATATGAGACCCTTGCAAAATGGCCCTCTAGCTTCCTCAATTCTGCGATTGATCTTGATAAAATGTGTAATAAACTGTTAATTCAATTGGACTAGGGGACAACAACAAATGGAAGATTTTACTGGCTAGGAGGGACCTTAAATGAGCCTGGGAATATTACAAGTTACAAAGACTGGTGTAGGTGGCCCCTGTTCCCCTCCTGACCACTAAGAGCTGGAAATTGCACTATATACACTTCAATCTTTTTTTGTATTCTCCATGATGGTGCATGCCATTACCCAACATAGTTGTTTACTTTCTGAATAAGAGATGTAAATTCTTATCTAACTTCATAGCATTTAAAAATTTTATGTTAATTTCTATATTTTATTTTTTTTGGAATTTTCTACATATTTTGATCGTATTCACCCTTCCTCCACCAACTTTTCCTAGATTGATCCCACTTCCCTTCTCTCCAAACTTTGCCTTTTTCCCCTATAAAGACTAATTTGTGTTGCCCAAATATTCTTGGACATGTAGTCTTTCATTGGAGTATGGTATACTTATCAGGGTCTATACTCTTAGAGAAAACTTACCCTTACTCCCCCAGAAGCTAAGAATTATGACTAGTCCTTGGCTTTGGGTGGAACTGCATGCCCAGTACTCCTTTCCATACTGGAATTTGGTCTGGTTTGGGCTTACAAAGGTCTTGTGCATATTGCAACAACCACTTTAAGTTCATATGGGTAGCTGCTCTTTTGTGTCAAGAAGAGACTGTTTCCTTGTAGTTGCCCACCTCTGGCTTTTATGACCTTTCTGCTTCCTCTTCTTCAAAGATCTTTCAGCCTTTGGAGGATGGAGTGCAGTATGCATTTTCCATTTAGGTGTAAACGTTCTTAGTCCTTAATTTTCTCCACCTTGGCCAGTGTTGGTCTGTGTTGGCCACTTTGATTAGAAGCTTCTCTGATGAGAACTGAGAGATGCCTTAGTCTATGGATATAATGGTAAGCCATTAGGAGTTAATTTAGTATTATGCCCATTTAGCAGAATAGTAGTAAATTTCTCCAAGGGTCTATAATCTGTCTCACCACAGCTTCTTGGCCCAGTAATGGTGCCAGGTATGGGTTTGATCTTGTGGAGTGGGTCTTAAATGCAATAGGAGAGCCATTGGTTATTCTGATGATGTTCATACTATTACACCAGTAGGTATGTCTTATCAGACAAATCATTATTTAGTTCACAGGGTTATCATCTGGATAAGATTTGATGATTACTTTCCCCCTGCATTAGTGTATACAGCTCTTCAGTACTATGACAGCTAGCCAATAGAGATGGAGCTTCCAGGTGAGAACTAGATTGATTTCTCCATGTTCTATGACTCAAGTATGTGTAGTCTTCAGCAGTAAAGTTTTATTATCAAGTTCTGAAGGGTAATAAACAGCATTGACAATATCCTATAATGTCTGGGGTGTCATTGGGACTGAACTGGTCAACAACTCCATGAAAAATAACCCATTCCTGGGATTGGGCTTTTTTCTTAGCCTCTGGTATCTGTTAGTAGGGGCACTATTACCCTATTATAAGGTAACTCCATTTAAATTATTTGTATGTGTATATAGAGAAATGTTTTAAGAAGGTTCTACAGTAGTAGGTTTCCATATGGTTTTTGAAGTTTTTAGTGTTATTTATCCCTCTCACTTTCCCTCTTCTACC
This sequence comes from Peromyscus californicus insignis, assembly GCF_007827085.1. Taxonomy (NCBI): domain Eukaryota; kingdom Metazoa; phylum Chordata; class Mammalia; order Rodentia; family Cricetidae; genus Peromyscus; species Peromyscus californicus. The sequence goes on along the minus strand of NW_026294473.1, from coordinate 29,617 downwards.
CTGCTTCTCCATCTGTCACTCCAATTTATCTTTCTGTTCTACAGTTCTCCTTAGCTCTTTATTACATTCTTTATTCTGTCTCTTGAAAGCCCTTCCCTAAGGGCCCTTAGTAATTCCTGACCTCTGTTGGTATTTTGGAAAAAATACACATATCTAAACCTTCAAAGCTAATGTTCACAAATGAGTGAAAACATTCAATATTTGTTTTTCTGGGTCTGGGTCACCTCACTAAGAATGATTGTTTCCAACTCCATTTACCTGCAAATTTCATAACTTCAGTTTTTAATAGTTAATATTCCATTATATAAATATACCACACTTTCATCATCTATTCAATTGATAGACATAGAGGCTGTTTCCATTTTCTGGCTATTGTGATTAGAGGAATAATGAACCTGTCTGCACAAATATCTTTTTTTTTTTTTTTTTTTGGTTTTTCGAGACAGGGTTTCTCTGTGTAGCTTGGCGCCTCTCCTGGAACTCACTTGGTAGCCCAGGCTGGCCTCGAACTCACAGAGATCCGCCTGGCTCTGCCTCCCGAGTGCTGGGATTAAAGGCGTGCGCCACCACTGCCCGGCCACAAATATCTTTGTAGTAAGATACAGAGTCCTTTGGGTATATACCCAAAAGTAGTTTAGCCTGATCATGTGGGTAGCTCTATTCTCAGCTTTTTGTGGAATCTCTGTATTGATTTTCATAGTGACTGTACCAGTTTTCACTCGTATTAGCAGTGAACGAGTTTCTCTTTCCCTGTATCAATGTCAGCATTTGTCATTGTTTCTTTTAGAACTTAGCTATTCTGACTGAGGTAAGAGGAACTCTCAACTTAGTTTAAATTTGCATTCCCCGAATGACTTAGAATGTTAAATATTTAAAAAATGTTAGACAGTTGTATTTTATCTTCTGAGAACTCTGTTCACTTCCATGCCCCACATTTTAATTGGATTGTTTTCTTGATGTTTAACTCTTTGAGTTTGTTATACATTCTAGATACTAACCCCCTGTCCAATTATAGCTGGTGAAGGTTTTTCCCTCTGTAGGTTTCATTTCACTTAAGTGATGATGTCTTTTTATGTACAGAAATATTTTAGTTTCATGAGGTCCCATTTATTGTTATTAATGCCCATGCCATCAGTGTCCTGTTCAGAAAGTCCTTTCCTGTGTTAGTGAGTTCAAGTGTATTCCCTGCTTTCTCCTCTAGCAGATTTAAGGTATTCAGTCTTACATTGAGGTTCTTGATCCTTTTGTAATTGAGTATTTTCAGAGTGAGAGATTAGGATAGTTTCATTCTTTCACATGCAGCTAACTAGTTTTTACCCGCAGCACTTGTTAAAGATGCTGTCTTGAAGGTTCCTCTAGTCCTTCTTGGAGATCACTTTTAGCATTTTCATCAGTCCTTTGTAACTGAACCAACCTGCAGAACCTCTCTCTACCCAAAGCTACCTCACTAGGGGATTTTCATCCTCCTTCCTGTCCCCCATTTCTGTCTCTCTACCTTACCCTTCATCTTGCTGCAGCCTTCTCACAGGAGCCCCTCCTTCCATTCCATCACAATCCCCTGGGAACTCTGCCTCTTGGTGGAGACTGAGGTTCTCCCTGGTTTTTTTCTCACTTCCTCTTTCAACCTTTCTTTCTAGCTTATCTCTATTCTTTTATGAGTCCTTTCCAACCACAAAGCAATTGTCAACTAGGTATCCCACAGCTACCACACTTGACTGGGATGCAGGAATCCCACAGCTACCACACTTGGCTAGGACTCAGATTGACCAACAGCAGTCAAAGAACAGAATACCAATCCAACAAAGATGAACTCAGGTGTCTACACCAAGAAACACCCCAATCACCAGAACTCCAGATGCCTACATCCCAGCATAAAAACACAAACCATGAACAACCAAGATGATGTACCTCCTCTAAAAGTCAGGAACCCAATTGTGTTAAGGCCCTAAGACAAGTAATTTAGCTGAAGAGCAAGATACGGACTTCAGAACAGCAGTTATGAATATGTTAAAGACTTAAAGAGGATGTGAATAAATGCCTTAATAAAGATGAAGACACAAACAGTTGAATGAATTTATGAAAATAATTCAAGACCTGAAAGTAGAATTTAACAAAGAAATAGACTCACCAAAGAAAACTTAAACTGAAATAAAACTGGAAGTGAAAAACTCATGTTGTCAAACAGAAATCTGAAAGGTGAGCCTTACTAACAGATAATAAGACCTGAAAGAGAGAATGTCAGGTCTTGAAGACAAGCTAGAAATGGAAAGCTCAGTCAAGAGAATGTTAAATCTAAGAAAGTCCAAGTCTAGTGTGGCCTCCCCTGCTGCATCACACATGATCTATAGGCTTTCATCAGAAACCTCTCTACCTTATTCTCCACCACACAGGACCCTTCCACACAATATCACAACTTTCCATCCATCCATATCTACCCCCACACTCTAGGCTAGGACCAGGGAGCATATACTGTATTCTAGCCTAGTACCCTCTGCCAACCTGACTTTATTTCACTCAAGTCATTTCCAATGTCTAGGCCCAACATTCTCCCACATCCTCTCTTCTGCTCCAACCTTCTCAGTCTATAACAGAATCTGAACTAATAAAAGAAGCCCACATTCCCAGATCTCATTGTAAAAATAATAAAAGTGTGAAAGATTAGGCTAGTATCTTCTCTCCAAAATCTACCCATCCTGTAGAATTATTTGCCCATGAGAATTACCTAGATGAGTCCCAGAACACAGAATCTAAAAGAACAATCATAAACTTCATCAAAGAATTCAAAGAATTTAAAGAAGACACAAAGAGAGAGCTCAGTGGAATCATGGAGGAAAATTAAGGAGAATAAATGCCTGAGTGCTGTTAAAAAAATACAAACATGAGGCTGATAGAAATGACAAAGATAAACCAGAATTTTAGAATAGAATTCAATAGATAGAAACATTGGTGAGCACTCAAGATGAAATGCAGATGGAATTAGGAAACACTACAACTCAACTAGAAAATGCAAAGGAAAGTCTTGTAAGTAGAGTGAATCAAGTATAAGAAAGAATATCACTGCAACCCCAGCAGACCACAGAGGCACAGGCACAAACCACACCACGTGGAAAAACAAGTGAGTGACTGGCCTCTCATCTGGACTGCCCCAAAGTCCAGACCCTAACTAAACCCCAGGCCACATTCCATGACCTCCCTTCCCATCCCAGCACTAGCAAGGCAACTGGACCTGCCTCCACCTCTGGTGGAACTCCACTGCTCTGGTGCGGTCCCCACTAGCCTACAGGCAGGTAAGATATCTGTCTCCAGGCTGCACACCCATACCCACCCACTGGATGTGGTCCTGCCGAGGCCCACTCCAACACCCAACCCTAAGCACCAGGACATCCTCTCTGTGGCCATCTCTCCCACAAACCCAGCAGACTCCAGAGGCACAGACGCAAGCCACACCAGCTGGACAAACAGCTGACTCCAGAGGCACAGACGCAAGCCACACCAGCTGGACAAACATCTGACTCCAGAGGCACAGACGCAAGCCACACCAGCTGGACAAACAGCTGACTCCAGAGGCACAGGTTCAGAACACAACAGCTTGCACAGCAGGCACAGGCACACCAGTGGAAGACAAGATGAGTAAACACTGCTGTAAGGACACATTCAACAACCGCCAGAACCCAATGATCCTACAGCGGCAAAGCCTGAACGTCCAATGCAGCTGAAACACACACACACACACACACACACACACACACACACACACGCACACACACACACACACACAAACTTAAAAATTAGTTTATGAAGATGATAGAGGCTCTTAAAGAAGAAATGAAAAATTCCCTTAAAGAAGTCAAGGAACAGAAAGAGAAACAAAAAATTGGAAGAAATCAATATATCCCTTAAAGAAAGCAAAGGCCAAGAAAAAAAAAACAATCAAACAGGTGAAGGAAACAATTCAAGACTTGAAAACTGAAATAGAAACAATAAAGAAAACACAAACCGAGGGAATGCTGGAAATGGAAAAACTGGGGAAGAGAATAGGAACTAGAGATGCAAACATTACCAACAGAATACAAGAAATGGAAGAGAGAATCTCAGGCATTGAAGATACAATGGAGGAAATAGATTAACCAGTCAAAGAAAATGTTAAATCCAAAAGATTCTTAACACAAAACATCCAGGAAAGCTGAGAAACCATAAAGAGACCAAACCTAAGAATAAGAGGGATAGAAGAAGGAGAATTCCAGCTCAAAGGCACAGAAAACATATTCAACAAAAATCATAGAAGAAAACTTTCCCAACCTAAAGAAGGACATGCCTATGAAGGTATAAGAAGCATACAGAACACCAAAAAGACTGGACCTCCTCACATAATAATCAAAACACTAAACATACGGAATAAAGAAAGAACATTAAGAGCTGCAAAGGGAAAAGTCCAAGGAATGCATAAAGGCAGATCTATCAGAATTATACCTGACTTATCAATGGAGACTCTAGAGCAGATGTTGTATAGACACTGAGGGACCATGGATGCCAGGCCAGATTACTATACCCAACAAAACTTTCAGTAACATAGATGGAGAAAACAAGATATTTTACGATGAAACCAGAGATTTTACCAATACCTGTCCACAAACCCAGCACTACAGAAAGTACTAGAAGGAAAACTCCAACCCAAAGAACTCGGTTACATCCACGAGAACACAGGCAATAGATAATCTCACAGCAAACCCAATGAAGGTAGACACACGCACATCACCATGACCACCACCAAAACCAAAAAGTAATAGAAATTAATAATCACTGGTCAATGTCATCTCAATATCAGTGGATTCAATTTACCAATAAAAAGACAGGCTAACAGAATGGATATGAAAACAGGATCCATCCTTCTGCTGCATACAAGAAACACACCTCAATTTCAAAGACAGACATTACCTCAGAGTAAAGGGTTGGGAAAAGACTTTCCACTCAAATGGACCTAAGAAGCAAGCTGGGGTAGCTATCATAATATCTAATAAAATAGACTTCAAACTAAAATTAATCAAAAGAGATGGAGGACATTTCATATTCATCAAAGGAAAAAATCCATGAAGATGAAGTTTGAATTCTGAACATCTATGCTCCAAATACAAGGGCACCCACATATATAAAAGAAATATACTAAAGCTTAAAGCACACATCAAACCCCACACATTAATAGTGGGAGACTTCAACACCCCACTCTCACCAATGAATAGCTTTGCCAGACAGAAACTAAACAGAGAAACAAGGGAACTAACATATATTATGACTCAAATGGACTTAATAGACATCTACAGAACATTTCACCCAAACATAAAAGAATATACATTTTTCTCAGCACCTCATGAAACCTTCTTCAAAACTGACCACACACTCAGTCATAAAGCAAATATCAATAGATACAAAAAAAATTAGAATAACCCCTTGCATCTTATCGGACAACCATGGGCTAAAGTTAGAGTTCAACAACAACAGAAAGCCTGAAAATTCATGAAAACTGGACAGCTCTCAACTGAATCACCTCTGGGTCAAGGAAGAAATAAAGAAAGAAGTTAAAGACATCCTAGAATTCAATGAAACTTAATGTACAACATACGCAAACTTATGGAACACATTGAAAGCAGTGCTAAGAGGAAAGTTCACAGCACTTCATAAAGAATTTGGAGAAATCTCTCACGAGTGACTTAATAGTATACCTGAAAGCTCTAGAACAAAAAAAGTAAACTCAGCCAGGAGAAGTAGACACCAGGAAAAAAAATCAAATTGAAGGCTGAAATCAATAAAATAGAAACATAGAGAACAATACAAAAAAATGAAAAATAGAGTTGGTTCTTTGAGAAAATCAACAAGATAGACAAACCCTTATCCAAACTAACCAAACCAACAGAGAGAGAGAGAGAGAGAGAGAGAGAGAGAGAGAGAGAGAGACTATCCAAATTAAAAAAATCAGAAATGAAAAGGGGGACATAACAACAGACACTGAAGAAATCCAGATAATCATTAGGTTATACTTCAAAAACTTGTACTCCACAAAATTGGAAACCTAAAAGAAATGGACAATTTTCTGGATAGGTACCTTGGCCAAAATTAAATCAAGACCATATAAACAATTTTTTTTTTTTTTTTTGGTTTTTCGAGACAGGGTTTCTCTGTGTAGTTTTGCGCCTTTCCTGGAACTCACTTGGTAGTCCAGGCTGGCCTCGAACTCACAGAGATCCGCCTGGCTCTGCCTCCCGAGTGCTGGGATTAAAGGCGTGCGCCACCACCGCCCGGCTCATATAAACAATTTAAATAAACCTTTAACCCCTAAAGATAACGAAACAGTTATTAAAAGTCTCTCAACCAAAAAAAGCCCAGGGCCAGATGGTTTCAGCACAGAATTCTACCAGATTTTCAAAGAAAGGCTAATACCAATACTCCTCAAATTTTTCCACATAATAGAAACAGAGGGAACATTGCCAGACTCTTTTTATGAGGCTACAGTAACCCTGGTACCCAAACCACACAAAGATGCAACTAAGAAAGAGAATTACAGACCACTTTCCCTCAGGAACATTGATGCAAAAACACTCAATAAAATACTGGCAAACCAAATCTAAGAACACATCAAAGAAATCGTCCACCATGATCAAGTAGGCTTCATCCCAGAGATTCAGGGATGGTTCAACATATGAAAATCTGTCAGTGTAATCCACCATAATAACAAACTGAAAGGAAAGAAACCACATGATTATCTTATTAGATACAGAAAAAGCCTTTGACAGAATCCACCACCCCTTCATGATAAAAGTCTTGGAAAGATCAGGGATACAAGGAACATACATAAACATAATAAAGGCAATTTACAGCAAGCTGACAGCCAACATCAAATTAAGTGGAAAGAAACTCAAAGCAATTTGATTAAAATCAGGAACAAGACAAGGCTGTCCAGTCTCCCCATACTTATTCAACATAGTACTTGAAGTTCTAGCTAGAGCATTAAGACAACAAAAGGAGATCAAGGGGATACAAATTGGAAAGGAAGAAGTCAAACTTTTGCTGTTTGCAGATGATATGATAATATACATAAATAACCCCAAAAGTTCTGCCAGAAAACTCCTACAGCTGACAAATACCTCAGCAATGTGATGAGATACAAGATTAACTCAAAAAAAAATCAATAGCCCTCCTATATACTAACGATAAAGAAAAAGAAATCTGAAAAAGAAATCAAGAAAGCAACACCCTTTACTGTAGCCATAAATAACATAAAATACCTTGGGGTAATTCTTACCAAACAAATGGACAAACTGTATGACAAAAAACTTTAAGTCTTTGAGGAAAGAGGTTGAAGAAGATATCAGAAAATGGAAAGATCTCCCATGCTCTTGGATAGGTAGGATCAACATAGTAAAAATGGCAATCTTGCCAAAAGCAATCTACAGATTCAATGCAATCCCCATCAAAATCCCAACACAATTCTTCACAGACTTGGAAAGAACAATACTCAACTTCATTATGGAAAAACAAAAAAATTCAGGCTAGCCAAAACAATCTTGTGCAATAAAGGAACCTCTGGAGGCATTACATCTCTGAATTCAAGCTCTACTACAAAGCAATATTAATAAAAACAGTTTGACACTAGCATAAAAGCAAACACGTGGATTAATGTAATTGAATCAAAGTCCCTGACATTAATCCACACACTTGATTTTTGACAAAGAAGCCAAAAATATACAATGGAAAAAGAAAGCATCTTCAACAAATGGTGCTGGCATAACTGGATGGTGGCATGTAGAAGAATACAAATAGATTCATATCTTTTACTCTGCACAAAACTCAAGTCCAAATGGATCAAGGACCTAAACATAAATCAAGTTACACTGAACCTGACAGAAGAGAAAGTGGAAAGTAGCCTTGAATGCATACAAGAGACCACCTCCTAAAAATACCACCAGTAGCACAGACACTGAGAGCAACAATTAATAAATGAGACCTCCTGAAACTGAGAAGCTTCTATAAGACAAAGGATACAGTAAATAAGACAAAACAGCAGCCTACAGAATGGAAAAAGGTCTTTACCAATCCTACATCTGACAGAGGACTGATCTCCAAAATATGTAAAGAACTCAAGAAACTAGACAAAAAAGTACCAAATAATCCAATTAAATATAGGGTATAGATCTAAACAGAGAATTCTCAACAGAAGAATCTCAAATGGCCGAAAGACACTTAAAAAATTGCTCAACATCCTTGCCATCAGGGAAATGCAAATCAAAATGACTCTGAGATACCATCTTATGTAGCTAGAGATTTCCTGCCTGGCCCACGGTCAGGGCAAATCTCTCTCACCCGCCAGTCCCACAGCCACTCAGACCCAACCAAGTAAACACAGAGACTTATATTGGTTACAAACTGTATGGCCGTGACAGGCTTCTTGCTAGCTGTTCTTATAGCTTAAATTAATCCATTTCCACAAATCTATACCCTGCCACATGGCTCGTGGCTTACCAGAGTCTTCACATGCTGTTTGTCACCATGGCAGCTGGCAGTGTCTCTTTCACCCAGCTTCCTGTTCTCTCAATTCTCCTCTCTGTTAGTCCCACCTATACTTCCTGCCTGGCCACTGGCCAATCAGTGATTTATTTATTGACCAATCAGCAACACATTTGACATACAGACCATTCCACAGCACTTCCCCTTTTCTTTTCTTAAAAAGGAAGGTTTTAACCTTTACACATCTCCAAAGTCAGCTTGGTATATTTGGGAATTTGGACGTAGCTTCTCTTACTACTTCCTGCTGGAGGGGGACGCTGTATCTTCTGGGGACACAAAGAATATTTTAGGATTATGGAGTAGTCCATGAGGCTGTATTGTCTGAGTCAGTTGCCTTCAAACCATTCTGGATGTTGGATCATCTGGGCCATGGTGTCATCGGAGACCATTCAGGGGGTCTTGGTTGGTCAAACCTGATGTATCTTAATCTGGAACAAATCCATAGCCTCTGGCTTTCTGTGGAAGCAAAAGCAGAGCCTCCTTTCCAAAGCAACATATCCTTACATCCAAATTTTGAAGTCAAGGTACCTTTAAAATATACATTTTGGCATAACTCAACAGCTTTTGTAATCAAATGTTTTTCTTCAGTTTATGAATATCAAAGAGAACATAATCCAGATTCTCTGTGTGGTAGCCATCTTTACGTGGCTTATTTTTTTATATTAGCTTGAGCCTATTGCTTTAAACTGCAGCCTTCTAAGCCTGAAACAGTGCTGGCGCTACGGCTGCTGGCTCTGCCCACTTCAGCTTCCCAACATGGTGGTGGTACATTTTCTGCCAGCTCTGGGAGCCATCACTCTCAGAAATAGTGGGTCTATGCTTCTATCAAAGCAGCGTGTAGCCCAGAAACCTCATTTTTTTTCTTGTTTTGTACTAGCAAAGGCTAAATCCACCACACAGCCTAATGTGCCACTTGCAGAGGCCTCATTCCCGCCATACTGCAGGTCGAGCATGCACGCATGCTAGGAACCCGCCAGTAGCTCAAACCGGCAGCTGCCACTCATTTGAGAGAGACAATTAGGAAGCTGTTTTTAGCTCTGTTTCAGAATCTTTTTTCTCAGTTTTTAGGTGGAAACTCTTGCCACCACGTTGGACGCCATTTGTAGCTTGAGTTTTCCTGACTGGCCCACGGTCAGGGCAAATCTCTCTCACCCGCCAGTCCCACAGCCACTCAGACCCAACCAAGTAAACACAGAGACTTATATTGGTTACAAACTGTATGACCGTGACAGGCTTCTTGCTAGCTGTTCTTATAGCTTAAATTAATCCATTTTCACAAATCTATACCCTGCCACACGGCTCGTGGCTTACCAGAGTCTTCACATGCTGTTTGTCATCATGGCGGCTGGCAGTGTCTCTCTCACCCAGCTTCCTGTTCTCTCAATTCTCCTCTCTGTTAGTCCCACCTATACTTCCTGCCTGGCCACTGGCCAATCAGTGATTTATTTATTGACCAATCAGCAGCACATTTGACATACAGACCATCCCACAGCAATCTTATACTTGTCAGAATGGCTAAGATCAAAAACACTGATGACAGCCTATGCTGGAGAGTATGTGGAGCAAGGGGAACACTCCTCCATTGCTGATGGGAGTGCACACTTGTACAGCCACTTTGAAATCATGGTGGTTTCTCAGAAAACTGGGAATGAATCTACCTCATGATCCAACAATACCACTCTTGGACATAAACCCAAAATTATATACATTCATACCACAAGGACATTTGCTCCGGTATGTTCATAGCAGCATTATTTTTAATAGTCAGAACCACGACCTAGATGTCCCTCAACCAAAGAATGAATAAAGAAAATGTGGTACATTTACACAATGGAGTATTACTCAGCTGTAAAAAACAATGATACAATGAAATTTACAGGCAAATGGATGAAACTAGAAAAAACTATACTGAGTGAGGTAACCAAGACCCAGAAAGACAAACATGGTATGTACTCACCTATAAGTGGATATTAGACGTAAAGCAAAGGATAACCAGGCTACAGTCCACGACCCCAGAGAAGCTAGGTAACAAGGAGGACTCTAAGACATGCATGGATCCCCCTAGGAAGAGGAAAAAGATAAGATCTCCTGAGTAAAGTGGGAGTCTGGTGGGAGGGGGAGGAGGTAAGGGGAGGTGACAAGAGAACATGAGGGAATGGGTTGGTAGAGTTGGGGGAGGGACAAAGAGGAAGAGCAAGGAAAGAGATAGGAAATAAAGTAAAAAAAAAAAAAAAGAATATCAGGACTTAAAGTAGAGGATTCAAACAAAATAAGTACGGAATATGAAAAAAATTAAAAATACCAGAAAGCGGCATACAAGAAATGTGGGACACCATGAAAACAACCCAAAACCTTTGAATTATAGGCATAGATGAAGGAAGAGCATTCCAAGCTAAAGGCATAGATCAAATCTTTAACAAGATCACAGAAGAAAACATCCCCAAAAACTAAGGAAAGACACACCCATACAGATACAAGAAGAACAGAGAACACAAAATAGACAAAACCAGGAAAGAAAATCCCTGTGGCATATCATGGCTAAAACACCAAGTACACATAACAAAGAAAGTGTTTTGAAAGCTGCAAGAGGAAAAAAACCCCCATAAGTCACATATAAAGGAAAATGCTTGAGAATAACAGCTGATTTCTCAGTGGAAACTTTGAAAGTTAGAAGAGCCTGGAACAATGCATCTTAAGTTCTAAAAGACTATGAGGGCCAATCTAGACTAATATACTCCCAAAATCTATCTGTCATGACTGAAGGATAAAGAAAAAGAAAAAAACTCTCTGTGATATATACAGCCTGGAAGGTTTATTTCCAACAAACTAGACCTAAAGAAAACACAGGAAGCATTGTTTCAGGCTGAAGAGAATGAGCATAGCAGAGAGTATGGAAAGAAACATGAAGCCATAATTATCAAAACACAAAGTAACAAGGAGGACTCAACAACACAAAAGTCAACAACACATTGACAACAATTAGCACATACATTCTGTAATACCTTTAAAAATCATTCGCCTCAATTCTCCAATTGAAGACACAGACTGAATAGATCAAGAATCAAAATCCACCTATCTGCTGCCTACAAGGAAGACATCTTAGCTTTAAAATAAGCACTGCTTTAGAGTAAAAGGATAGACAAAAATACTTCAACCAAATGGAATCAGGAAGCAAGCAGGTGTCTCTATCCTAATATCTGACAAGATATACCTCAAACTAAAACTAATCAGAAGAGATAAAGAGGGTCACTTAATTCTAATCAAGGGAACAGTCAACCAATAAAACATTAATATCGTAAACATATGTGCCCCCAATTTAATAAAAATGCACTACTAGATTTAAAGACACAGATTAAAATCAATCCATTAATAGTAGATGCTTTCAATATGCCACTTTCTCCAATACACAGGTCATCTAGACCAAAAGTAAACAGAGAAACATCAGAATGATTTGACATTGTACATCAAATGGTCCTAACAGATATCTGCAAACACTGAAGAATATACATTATACTCAGCAGTACATGGAAGCTTTTAAAAAATAGACCACATCCGTAGACATAAAACAGATCTTTAAAACTGAAAAAGATTGAAATCACTCCTTGTATCCTATCTGAACACAATGCAGTAAAACCTGAAATTGACAGCAAACAAATCTCTCATAAATCCACAAACTCATGTAGATTGAACAACTTATGGATGATGAATGGGTCAAAGAAGAAATCAAGAAAGAAATAAAAATTTCCTGGTACTAAATGAAAGTGAAAACAACACAACACAATACAACCTCTGGAACACATTGAAAGCAGAGGGAGTTGTGTAGCTCTAAGTTCCTACATTAAAAAAAAATTAGAACTAACAAAAATAAATGATTTAATGATGCAATTTAAAAATTCGAAAAAAAGAACAAACCAAATCCAAACCAAAGCAAGGAATAATAAAACACAAATCATAAATCAGTGAATTTGAAACAAAGAAAAAACGCAAAAAAATCAACAAATCTAAGAGCTGGTTCTTGTGAAGATTAAAAAAAGTTTTGACAACCTAAGAAAAGAAAGGGAGGATTCAAGTGATCATAATCTCAAATGAACAGAGATACCAATAGATACCAAAGAAATTCAGAATATTGTAAGGGAATATTTAGAAAACCTATACTCTATTAAGTTGGAAACCCAAAAATAAATGGCTGAAATTCTGTTCTGAATTTCTAAATTCAGCTAAACCACAAAATTAAACCAAGGAGAAATGAATAACTTCAAGAGACCTATAACAAATGAGATTGAAACAGTAATAAAAAGCCTTCCAGCTAAAAAAACTTCCAGGGCCAGATGGACTCACAGCAGAATTCTAGCAGACCTTCCTAGGCAATTTACATCTAGTCCTTCTTAAATGGTTTTTTATAAATTAAAATATAAGGAGCACTCCCAGACTCCTTCTGTGAAGCCAGTATCATTGTGATACCATGTAAAGACACAATCCACACAAAATAAAACCACAAACCAATATCCAAGATGAACATATACTCAAATATGCTTAATCAAATACCTGCAAACATAATAAAGACATGCATCAAGAGATTATCCACAATGACCAAGTCAACTTTATCCCTGAAATGCAGAGATGGGTCAACATAATGCAAGTCAATAAATGTAACAAATTGCATAAAGACAAAAATCACATGATCATCTCAATAGATGCAAAAGAAAGCCTTTGACAAAATCCAATGTATCTTCATTATAAAAGCCCTATAGAATGTAGGGCTAGAGAGAATATACCTCAACACAGTAAAAGCAATATATGAGAAACCCACAGTCAACATCCTAAATAGAGAAATGTTGAAGCTATCCTACTGAAGTCAGGAACAAGACAGGGATGTCCTCTGTCCCCACCCCTTTTCAGTTGTGCTTGACGTGCTAGCTGGAGCATGAAAGCAATAGAAGCAAACTAAAGGGATACAAATAGAGAAAGAAGAAGCAAAGCTATTACTATTTGCAAATGGAATATTATTATTCATCAGAAATTCCAAAATTCTATCAGGAAAAATTCTAGAAACAATACACAAATTCAGCAATGTTGGAGGACACAGAATTAACTTGCTCAAATCAGTAGATTTTTTTTTAGTAGATTTTTCTATAACCAGCAACAGACATGCAAAGAAGGATGTCATGGACACACTCCCATGCACAGTAGCCTCAAAGGAAATCAAATGTTCAGGAATAAACCTAATCAAGGAAGTGAAGGACCTCTACAAAAAAACTTTAAACCTCTGAAGAAAGAGATAGAGAATGACACTAGAAAATGAAAAGAAATCTCATGTTTATGGAGTTGTAGAATTAACATTGTGAAAATGGCCATTTTGTCAAAAGCTATTTACAGACTAACTGGAATCCCAATCAAAATTCCCACCTCATTCTTCACAGAAATTAAAAAAAAAAAACTATCCTAAAATTCACATGGAACCACAAAAACCTCTGATAGCCAAAACAATCCAGAGCAAAAAGAACAGTGTTGGAGGGGTTACCATTCCTGATTTAAGATACATTATGGACCCATAGTAATAAAAGCAATAGTATATTGCTACAAAAATAGACCTGTAGACCAATTAAACAAAACTGAAGTTCCGAACACTAGTACATACAATATTTGAGAAATATGCTAAAAACTGAAGCTCAGAAAAGAAAGCATTTTCAACAAATGGTGCTGGGAAAACTGAATGTCCACATGTAGAAGAATGAAATTAGACCCTTATTTATCACTTGCACAAAATTTTCTCCAAATGGATCAAAGAGACAAATGTGAAACACGAAACACTGAAATTTGCCAGAAGAAAACATAGGCAGTTTTCTCCATTCTGTGGGTATAGGAAAGGACTTCCTGAATAGGTCTCCATTTGCCCAATGATTAAGGCCAACAACTGACAAGTGGGACTTCATAAAACTAAAAAGCTTCTGCACAGTTAAAAGAACAATAAACCAAAAGGAGGGGAAACACAGAATGGGAGAGAATCCTTGCCAAGTACATATCTAACAGAGGATTAACATCCAGAGTATGTAAAGAACTCAAAAAACAAAGAATCATAAAATGAATGACCCCTTTGAAAAATGGACCTGGACCTGAACAGAGAGTTCTCAAAAGAAGAAAAAAATGGCTAAGAAATATCTTTAAAAGTATTAATCATTCCTAGAAATTAAAATGAAAACAACACTGTTATTTCATTTTATCCCTGTTAGAATGACAAAGATAAAACAAAGCAACCTACTACCCTCATTCACTACTGTTGGGATTGCACACTGGTGGTGCCACTTTGGTAATCAGTGTGGAGAATTCTCAAAAATCTAAAAATCTACTATATGACCCAGCTATACCACTCACATATGCCCAAGGACTTGACATCCTACTTCACAGATACTTCCTCAGTTATGTTCATTGCTGCTTTATTCATAATAGCTAGGAAATGGAAACATCCTAGATGTCCTTCAACCTATGAGTAGATAAAGAAAATACAGTACAGATACACTACAGAATACTATTTAGCTATACAGGGAAGTAAGATGGGATCATTGCCAGCATAGAGGGTTTGTGAGGCAATAGAGAGGGGAATAGCAGAGTACAAGTGATCTGACCCTGGAGATGGGAAAGGGGGGGGCATTACAGATGGAGAGGGAGGTAAATACAGAAGGAGGGAGGAGGGTAAAATAACAAGGCTGTCTGAATAAGTCAAACATACTATTAACTTTTTATCAAAAACTTCTATAGTACATATAATTCTGTATATAAATACACATATATAGTTTAAATGAACTTTTCTCTTTTAGGCTGACAATGCTCCCTCCTAGAGCTGAATACCACCTAATAAAACCCCCAATACCAGGCATAAGAAGCCCTATTTTGACTTGGTCAGGGCTGTCCAAGAGACTCCCAAAGCATACAGCCTATTGCTATTGTCCTTGGTTGCCCCCTAGAAGGTAAATTCTTACTGATGACAACCATGCGCTTCAGATACAGGGTCCAGAGGCCTCTGTGCTGGAACTGACCCGCCTGACTCATTACTCAGGACTAACTTTTATGGTACCCCAAAGTGCCATGTAAGCTTCCAAAGGAGAGAGGCTGCCAACAGTATTATCTGTCTGTGATGCCTATGAACCACATCAACAACTACCACAGCAACTCCAAACATGCCATAGTCACACATACACCTTGATAGTAATCAACAGCTCTCAAATTGGTCTTAAATCCTGCTCAACAAGAGATAAATCACTCCTGGTACTAGAAATCTAGCTAGCTACTTAGTGCTAGTGAAGTCATGGATATTGGAGAACCTCTCACCACTGCTGACCCAGCATAACCCCTAACGACAACTGGTAAGTGTAGTCCACACCCCTTGCTAAGGAAACTTCTCTTTATGAGAGTCAGAAAACCACACTACCAAAACCTACAACCAATCAAAATGCAGAGTTGTGGAGCTCCTTCCCAACTGACACATCTACAAGACATTCCCACACCTAAGGTTCAGGAAACATTGTAGAAGAGGGAATTAAAAGATTGTAAGAGTCAAAGGGTCATGGAGTTTGCTGTGAAACTGTGTCTCCTAGGAATGTCAGAAGCTACCCCCATAAAGTCATGCCAACATGACTGCCTAACATGAGCTGAATGAGGATGCGAGCAACAGATATGACATATATATGCAAATATACATATATGTGTATATAAACATATATGCATGACTGCCTAACATGAGCTGAACGAGGATGCGAGCAACAGATATGACAAACGGTTGGTGGAAAGTCCAGGGGGCCTCAACCCTATACAGAGAACTGTGGTAACTAAAGAATGCCGAGAGTAGGAGAAACAGTCTTTCCCAGGGAAGAGCACACCAGTTTGGTTATCTAATACCAAATGGTTAGTTCTGAAAACATAAGATTACAAGTAACATTATAGATACTGAGAAAGTTATATTAGTAATATGTAAATATATGCATGACTGCCTAAATATGAGCTGAACAAGGAGGAGAGCAATAGAAATGACAAAGGATTGGTGGAAAGCATATATGTGTGTATGTATATATATGTATATGCATATAGTAACAATGAAAACAGAGGAGTAGGTATATATACCTGTATATATGCATATATGCATACAGTAACAATGAAAACAGAAGCTATGAGCTTGAAAGAGAACAAGAGGGGCACATGGGAAGGTTCTGAGTGAGGAAAAGCAAGGGCAAAATATTGCAATTATAATCTCAAAAATAAAAGAAAAACCTAATTAAAATTTAAAAATTAGTAACATATTTCTGAAATTGTTTGAAATTAATTTTACTCTGAATTAGATTTTAACTGCTGTGAAATTTTGTTTTATTTTCCCTCTTACTAAAAATCTTATTGCAGAAATACTTTGAGAAAATTAGAAGGCTGAGAGTGGAAAATTTAAATAGTAACAACCAAAAAAAAGAAAGAAAGAAAGTAAAAGACAAAGAAATCACAGAAACAATACCTTCCACAATATCCTCAAGAATATGTTAGGAGACCCAACCAAGCAAATGAAAGACTTGCAGAATAAAAACTCCGAGACACTGAAGAAGACATGAAAATACGGGAAGATCTCCCATATTCATGAATTAGTAGAATTAATGATCCTACCAAAAGCAATCTACAGATTCAATGCAATCCCCATCAAAATTCCAACACAATTCTTTGCAGAAATTGAAAAAATAATCTTCTACTTTATATGGAAACAAAAAGCCCAGGATGGCTAAAACAATTCTAATTAATAAAAGAGCTGCTAGAGTTATCACTATCTCCAATTTTACTATTTCCAATTTCACAAAGCCGTAGTAATCAAACCAGAATGGTACTGGCATGAAAACAGGCATGTTTATCAATGGAATTGAATTGAAGACCCAGGCATAGGTCTATACAATCTGATGTTTGATAAGCCAGAAATACACATTGGAGAAAAGACAACATCTTCAAAAAATGGTGCTAGTCAAACTGGATGGTTGCATGCAGAAGAATGCAAAGAGATCCGTTCTTATAACCCTGCACAAGACTCAACTACAAATGGATCAAAGACCTCAAGGTAAAACCAGACACACTGAACCCGATAAGAAAAAAGTAGGGAAAGCCTTGAACTCAACAGCACTGTTTTAGAAAAGTCTTTCTGAACAGGATGATAGCACAGACACTAAAAACAACAATTAATAGATGCGACCACATGAAGTTGAAGTCTTTTGTAAGTCAAAGGACATCATTATTTGAGCAAGGCATCTGCATATAGAATGGAACAAAAAGCTTTACCAATTTACATCTGATACTGAGTTAGTATCTAGGATATATAAAAACTAAAAACCCCAAAGATCAAGAAAAAACAATCGAATTACAAAATGAAGTATAGAATTAAACATAGAGTTCTCAAAAATGAAATACAAATGACTGAAAAACACTTAAAATGTTTTCATCATCCTTAGCAATCAGGAAAATGCAAACTAAAATTACTTTGAGATTTCATTCTTATCCTGGTCAGAATGGCCAAGGTAAGAGAGTACAGCACATGCTGTTAAGGAGAATGCCTATTCATTGCTGGTGGGAGTGCAAACTGACACAATCCCTGTGGAAACCAGATATAAACCAAACAGAGAGGAAATGCCAGAGTTAAATAATGTCATAAATCAAATGGACCTAGCAGGTATCTATAGAACATTTCACCCAAACACAAAAAAATATGCCTTTTTTTCTCAGCAGCTCATGGAACTTTATCCAAAAGTGACCACATACTTGGATAAAAAGCAAGTCTCAACAGATACAAGAAAATTGAAATAACTCCCTGTATCCTATCAGACCACCATGGATTAAATCTAAATATTAACAAGAGAAATGACAGACAGTATACAAACTCATAGAAACTGAACAACTCACTACTGAATAAAAAATGGGGTGAGACAGAAATGTGAAAATAAAGACACAATATACCCAAACTTATTCAACACAATGAGAGCTAAGAGGTAAGTTCACAGCAGTAAGTGTCTATGTAAAAAAAAAACAAAAAACATGGAGAGATCTCATATTAACAACTTAACAGAACACCAGAAAGCTCTAGAACAAAAAGAAGAAATCACACCCAAAAAGAGTAGAAGGTGCTCGGCAGTGATGGCTCATGCCTTTAGTCCCAGCACTCAGGAGACAGAGGCAGACAGATCTCTGAATTCAAGGCCAGCCTGGTCTACAGAGTGAGTTCCAGAACAGCCAGGGCTACACAGAGAAACTATATCTCAAAAACCAAAATTAAAAAAACAACAAAATAAAGAGTAAAAGGTAATAAATAATCCAACTCATATATAAATAAACAACCACCAAAAAAACAGAATCAATGAAAAGAGGAGCTGGTTCTCGGAGAAAATCAGTAAGATAAATCTTTAATCAAATTAACTAAAAGATGGAAAGACAGGGAGGCTACCTGGAAAACAGGACCCCAAGAAAGACACAGGGATCGCCCAATGACAGAGAAATGGAATGAGATCTACATGAACAGCCTGGACATGAGTGAGGGTAATGAAAGGCAAGGGTTGAGGGAAAGAGAGCTTGGGGGAGCGGGAGATCCCAGCTGGATCAACAACAGAGAGGGAGAACAAGGAATAGGAGACCATGGTAAATGAAGACCACATGAGAATAGGAAGAAGCAAAGTGCTAGAGAGGCCCACAGAAATCCACAAAGATACCCACACAACAGACTGCCGGCAATGGTCGAGAGACAGCCCGATCTGACCTACTCTGGTGATGGGATGGCCAAACACCCTAATTGTTGTGCTAGAAACCTCATTCAACTACTGAGGGATCTGGATGCAGAGATCCATGACTAGGCCCCGGGTGGATCTCTGGGAGTCCAATTAGCGAGAATGAGGAGGGTTTATATGAGCGAGAATTGTTGAGACCAAGGTTGGATAAAGCACAGGGACAAATAGCCAAATGAATGGAAACACATGAACTATGAACCAATGGCTGAGGGGTCCCCACTGGATCAGGCCCTCTGAATGGGTGAGACAGTTGATTGGCTTGATCTGTTTGGGAGGCATCCAGGCAGTGGGACCAGATCTTGTGCTCATTGCATGAGTTGGCTGTTTGAAACCTGGGGCCTATGCAGGATTGTTTGGCTCGGCCTGGGAGGAGGGGACTAGACCTACCTGGACTGAGTCTACCAGGTTGACCTCAGTCTGTGGGGAAGGCTTTGCCCTGGAGGAGATGGGAATGGGGGGGGTTGGGGGGAAGGTGAGGGGGACAGGAGCGGGGAGAACAAGGGAATCCGTGGCTGATATGTAGAACTGAATTGTATTGCAAAATAAATTAAAATAAATTTAAAAAAAATTAACTAAAAGATGGAAAGAGAAGGTCCAAATTAATAAAATTGGAGACAAAAAAGGGATATCACAACAAACACCAGGGAAATTCTAAGAATCATAAGGACACACTTTAAAAATCTATATTTAACAAAATTGTAAAACCTAAAAAAAGGATAAATTTCTTGATTTATATGACCTACTAAAGTTAAATCAAGATCAAAGAAGAAATTTAAACCGATATATAATGCCTACTGAAATATAAGTAATAATTTAAAGTCCCCCCCCAAAAAAAGTCAGATGGATTCAACAAAGAATTCTACCACACCTTCAAAGAAGAATTAATGCCAGTACTCCTCAAATTGTTCTACAAAGTAGAATAACTGAAGAACACTACCTAAATCTTTTTATAAGGCCACAATTACTCAGATAACTAAATGACTCAAAACCAAACAAAGAAATTAAAGTACAGATCAATTTCTCTTAAGAACATAGGTGCAAAATTTCTCAATAAAATACTTGCAAACCAAACCCAAGAATACACCAAAAACATTATCCACCGTGATCAAGTAGGCTTCATTTCAGAGATCCTAAGATAGTTCAACACATATGAATCAATAAATAAGATCCACCACATAAGCAGATTTGTAGTTGGTTTTTGTTTTTACTCTTTTAGGTCCCACCACCCGGCTCCCAAATAAATACACAGAGAATTATTCTTGCTTATGAATGCTTGTCTTTAGCTTGGCTTCTCTCTAGCCAGCTTTTCTAAGTTAAATTATCTCTTTTCTCTTTAGCTACGTTTTGCCTCTGGGCTTTTTATCTTTCTTTCCTTCTTAGTCCAGGGCTGGCTGTGTGGCTTGGTGGCTGGCTCCTGGAGTCCTCTTCTCCTTTTTCCTTTCTTGATCCTTCCTCTCTTCCCTAGATTTCTCCTCCTATTTATTCTCTCTGCATGCCAGCCCAACTTATTTCTCTTTCCTGCCTAGCTATTGACCGTTCAGCTCTTTATTAGACCAATCAGTTGTTTTAGGCAGGCA
Organism: Peromyscus californicus insignis; assembly: GCF_007827085.1. NCBI lineage: Eukaryota > Metazoa > Chordata > Mammalia > Rodentia > Cricetidae > Peromyscus > Peromyscus californicus. Next base: position 8,694 of record NW_026294473.1, on the reverse strand, counting down.
AATTAACACAGATTTACAGAGTTAAATAATGCAACACAAAAGAATTTCACACATCTTTGCATCATTAAACAAATATACCACAGCATAAATGAATGTAACACATCTTAAAATACTATTCCACAACACAGATTGAATGTCAAAACCACATGATCATCTCATTAGCTGCAGAAAAGGCCTTTCACAAAAATTCAATATCCAATCATGACAAAAATCCTGGAGACATACAAGAAACATACTTCAACATAAATAGAGCAATATAAACCACACCCAATATCAACCTGAAAGGAGAGAAACTCAAAACATTTTCACTACAATTGGGAACAAGACAATATCTGTTTCCAACTTTTTAAGGTGGGTGACCAACTGCCATGGGTCTTAGGATTCAGTCTTTCATCAATTCAGTGTTGATGTTTGAATGGATTATCAGAAGTATTCTCTGCTCATCTTGAACCAAGTAAGGTTTTCTAAGCTCAAGAGCATTCCTTCTGTAAAGTTAGATGATTTTCACAGCCAGTTTTATGGAATCTGGAAGGAGGTGGTCAGGTCAACTGGTGCTTGTGGAGTTGATTGTGAGCCTAGGATTCCACCAGAAAAGGAGCCATAGGATGGAGCCATAAGGCAGACAGGGGATAGACTGTAGGAATGGGGAAGGGAATGGTTGGAGTTACTAGTGTGGGTTTAGTGTCCCTTCCTGCAGAGGTGTGGTCCTTGAAAGGCATGGGTATTGGAGGGGTTGGGTGATAGGAGCCTAGGCTTTCTGCCTATAGATGGGAGGGCACTGGAGCTCAGCTGGGGTAGATGGGCTTAGCAGAATGATTCTAGGGACCCTCTTGAAGCAGAGGCATATGGAAGGGGTGCAGGAAGTCAGGTGTGGGACACACGGGTCCTCAGGCAGCGGTGCAGTGGTTGGAGTAGCTTGGGTTGTTTGGTGCCCCTTGCTTCAGAGGGGTGGTCTTTTAGACAAAGGAATGAGTGAGGTTTGTGGAGCAAGTCTACTGTTTCTATGTTGAGAAGAAGCCAGTGGTGTGCACAGCAGGGGGTGAGGGGTGCTGGAAGGACCAGGTATAGTTGGTGGCTGGAACCTAGGTTTCCTGCCTATGGATGAGGGAAAGGGCACTTGGCAGAGATAGATGGAGTTAGCGGCATGAAGCCAGGGGTCCTATCTGTAGGAGGAGTTCTGGAAGGAGTGCCAGAAGGCAGGAGTCAGTCATCCAGTTATGGTGGCTGTATTAATTTTCTATTGCTGCGATTAAAACACCATAAGTCAACTTACAGGAGAAAGAATTTCTTTGGATTTGTGGTTCCAGGAGGGATAAGAGTCTATTCATGATGAGAGGTAGGACAGGAAACTGCAGGCATGATGACCGTAACTGGGAGTTCACATCTTGAAGTACAAGCAAGAAAGCAAAGAGAGTCAACTGGAAGTGGTTGAAGGGTTATTTTTTTACTCTCAAAACCTGTCTCCAGTGATGTATTTTCTCCACAAGGCCACACCTCCTAACCCACTTCAAACAGAACCATCAACTAGAACTAAGTGTTCAAGGACGGGGAGCCTCTGGGGACATTCTCATGCAAACTCCCACTGTGGCACATGCGGGTAGGAGACACTGAAGATGTGCTGGCAGGAGGATCATGAGTCCATTAATATATTTTTTAAAGAATTTGCATGATTTGTCTCTTGTCCAGTTTGGTACGTTACATATCTATATATTTTTTAGGGTTTCCCTTTGTAAACTAGGCTAGCTTTGAACTTGTGATTACTCTGCAGCAGCCTCCCAAATGCTGCGATTACAAGCATGCACTATGATGACTGGCTTTAAATTGTTTGTTTTTGCTGAATTTCTTACTCTTATTTTTTGTGTGTATATGCTAAATCACATGTTTTTAAAATGTTTTATTTTATATATGTAAGTGTTTTGCCTGCAGGTATGTATGTATATCACGTGTATGCCTAGTTTCTGAGGAGGCCGGAAGATGATGTCAGATCCCTGGGGAACTGAAGTTACAGACAGTTTGTAAGCTGCCGTTGTGGTTACTGGGAACTGAATGCAGGTCCCCTGCAAGAGCAGCAAGTGCTCTTAGCATTGAGCCATGTCTCCAGCTCCCATGTTTTGCTTTCTAATAACAATTTTGCTGATTTCTGCTTTTCATAATTTAACTCAGGTGTAATGTCTTTGCTGAGGCCTCTTCTTCTGGATGTGGTCCCAACAATTCAACAGACTGCTGCTTTGGCTCTGGGGAGATTGGCCAATTACAACGATGACTTAGCAGAAGCAGTTGTGAAGGGCGACATTCTTCCACAGCTTGTTTATTCATTGGCAGAACAAAATGTAAGAATTTTTCAAAAAGATTTATGCAGTTTTGGTTTTTAGATAAAAATCCGACAATTTGGGCACAATTGTGGCTTTGAAGGCCTTGGAATTGATTATATTATTTTGATTTGGGTGTGGTAGGCAGCTTCTTTCCACCGTTGTTAGTTTATGGGGGACTACGTAAAAGGATTTTCGCAGGGCATGCATTAAGGAGTATGTGTATACGTGGGAGCTTTGAACAGAGCTATAGGAGCTGTCTGAGGGGGGAGAGAGTGTAAAGACCCTAGGCAAATAAACTTTCTCCCATCCTTATATGTAAGTGGTTAGTGGCAAGAGTAAGTCCTGAAGGGAGAAAACACCTTTAATGAAAAGGTTTGATAAGCATTTTTACTAGGCAGACAAACATTTCAAGTCTTTAAATGTGCCCCTCTCTCCTCCCCTCTGAAAGTGTCCCACCCCCACCCCATATGATGCAGCTTTTTTCTCCACAGTGTTGCCGGTTTAGTTTATACAGTAGTTGAGAACTTTAAGCATTTTCAGACTGGTCCATTACACTCTGTTAGTTTATCATAACCTAAGTATGACATCATCTTTTCTTGACATCTTTAAGACTAAATTCCTACTTGCATAATGAAACACAGCTCAACTGAAAACTGGGCAAAGGACTTGAATATTTTCTTAAAGAAAACCTTTAAGTAGTCAATAAGCATGTGGAAAAGGAGTCTCACGGGTACTAGCAATTAAAATCTATAAATCAAAACCCACAATGAGATGGCATCCTTTATCTGCTAAGATGAAACATAATGAAAAATAAAAAAAAAAAGGGAAATAATGTAACAATGAGGAAAAATTGAAACCATCATGTACTGGCAGGCATATAAAATGGCATAATTTCTGTGACAAACCATTTGGCAACATACAATAAGATCAATGTGTTTACCATCGGATGCGGCAATTTCCTTCCCATTGTACATCCCAGAGCACTAAACTGTTGTGGCACATGTTCAGACAGCACTACTCAGCATTGTGTGGAAGCATCCCAAAGCCACCAACACATGAATAGTTACACAAAGTGCTGTGGTCTATACAAACAGAAATGAAGCACTGATAAATCTGATTTGTGATTGTCAAAACCATTTTGTTGGGGGCTGTGAAAAGATGGGTTCAATGGTTTAAGACCACATTCTCCTCTTACAGAAGACCTAAGTTTGGTTCTTAGCACCCATGTCATGTGGCTCACAAACCCCTGTAATGCCAGCTCCAGCAAATCTATAACTCTGTCCTCCACAGGCACCTACATGTACACACAAACATGTACACACATATACATAAAAAGTCCTCTAAAATCCCTCTAAATCTTTAAAAATGAGAAAGTAGAAATAAAAAAAGAAAAAAAAAAAACCCACCAAGTGAGAGATGCCAGACCGAAAAGCTATATGTTATACAATCCATTTATACAAAATGCCTCAAACATGCAAATTCATAGAGAGGAGAAGCAGATCAGTGGTTCCAGGGGCCAGGCGAAGTGGGGGAGTAGGAAAGGACTGCTTTGAGTCTCTGAATCAAGAACAAAGGAGATTGTGGTGATGTGACTATGAGCATTGATTTATAACTTTAACATGAAAAAGGAAGTTTTTATGATCTATTTTACGAGAGAAAACACCATAATTGTGCAAATAAACTGATTTACTGTTTAGATTTGAGAGTCATTTACTAATGTCCTTTGCTCAGAAATCACAAGCTTTCACTTTCCTACGCATGTCCCCTTCAGTAGCTACCCTTCTGCTTTTCTGCCTCCAGGACTCTTGCTCTCCCTCTTGGGCGGCAGTCTCTGTGGTTTCATAGTCCCATTTAAAAGGTTTCAGAAGTTTTCTGGTTATGAGTTAATCTCTACTAACTATAAAGAGACAGGTAGTTCTAGGCGGAGAAGTGAGGGTAGCAAGAGTGAACAGCACGTCTCCTCCGTCCAGCCATCAGCCTGGGTCACTTCTCCTGAGATTTCACCTTTTTTTTAAAAGTAGGTACAAAGTTGCTGGGGCAGTGGTGGCGCACGCCTTTAATCCCAGCACTCGGGAGGCAGAGCCAGGCGGATCTCTGTGAGTTCGAGGCCAGCCTGGGCTACAGAGTGAGATCCAGGAAAGGGCGCAAAGCTACACAGAGAAGAGAACCCTGTCTCGAACCCCCCCCCCCAAAAAAAAAGGTACATATGGGTTTTGCTTCACCTAGAAAAAGAATCTGCTCACCTTTTCTTTTTTCACTTAAAACTGTTTACTTTCATACCACAGTGTTAGCTTTCACTAGGACATTTTCAGTTTTGTTGGTTCTCATCTTCTTCTCACTGTCTTCTCACGGTGGGAAGTACTTTCCATCTGACTCCGTGACCTGACCTACTTTTATGTTACTTCTGCCTGATTGGTCTCTCACTCTCTTTCCTTTTTTCATATCTGTAATCACAGTTTCTCCCATGTACGTATGCATTATAAACACTGTAAGCCAGGATCTGCATGTGAGACCAGATGTGTGGCTTTTGTCTGCATCTTTTAAAAAAATTCTCATTAATTATGTGAGAATATCATACAACGTATTTTGATCATATTCAACCCTTTCCTCTAAACTCCTCCCCATTCAAACACACCACCTCAACATTCCTAACTCAAATAAAACTTCGAGGTTTCTTCATTTTTATGCCCATCAAGTCCAGGTTGTTGTCACCCCACCACGCCTGGGAGTGAGGGCCTGCTCCAGTACACGATTGGCCCATCCAGGGATCACATCATTAAAAAGCTGATTCTCTTTCTCGAACAGCTGTCAAATCAGTAGCTCCTTAGCTAGTTTTGCACTGGGAATTTTGTGTCCACTTTCCTCCCTCCGTGCTGGAGTTACTGACCAGCTTGAGCTTGCACAGACATTGTGTGTGTTTCACAGCCCTGTGAGCTCATTAGTGCAACTGCCTTGTTGTGTCTGGAAAACGGTTTTGTCCTTGATGTTATCTACAACCTCTGGCTCTTGCACCTTTTCTTCCACTTCTTCCGTGAAGACCCCCACAGTGTTGGGGGTGGGGTATGACATGGGCATCCCATTTAGGGCTGAACCAATCTATCCCTCTCCTATTCTCTTCATTGACCAGCTAAGGGGCTCTGTGTTGTCATTTACTTTGAGGAGAAGTTTCCTCTGATGAGAGTTTAGAGATGCACTGATCTATGTGTATAGCAATAAGTCCTTAGGGGGTCATTCAAATAATATGTCTATTTATCAGAATAATACTTTTGGATACTCCCCTAAGGGCCTATGACCTATCTAGCCATAGGTTTTTGTCTCCTTTCACAGTGTCAGGTTTGGGTTCTTTCTCATGGAACAGGTTTAAATCCAATCAGAAAGTGGTTGATTACTTCCATAACATTCATGCCAGTGTATCAACACCCAGCATATTTTGTTAGGTCAGTCACTTTGTATCCTACAAGAATGATTACTTTTCTCATATAGGAACTTCCATATCACCTTCAAGCACTATGAGAACCAGCCAGTAGGGATGAAGATTCCAAGTGAGAACCAGATTGATTTCCCTATGTTCTATAACTTAAGTATGCTGAAAGCAATAGGGTTTTCTCATCAATTTCTGGAGGGTAGCTAAGAGTATTGCAATACCTTGCAATGCCTGTAGATTTATGCTAGCCCACAGGGCAACAACCCTAAAAGAGGTAACCAGTTCCTGGTACTGGGTCTTAATTTGCTGGCATGAAGTGTCTAGTTAGGGTATTGTCCCCCTGCTGTAGCATATCTCCATGAAAAAACTCTTTAATATATATATATATATATCCCTCTGTGTGTGTTGTGGGATATTTGATTACACTGTGATCTTCGAGGATTGTATTATTTAAATAAAATCAACCATAGGTCAAGAGGTGGAGCAAGCAACCAGTTGACTGGAAGTAACCATAGAGTGAGGGAAACTGGAAGGGTGGAGAGAGAGACACACACAGAAAGTAGAAGGGAGGGATGTCTGGTTGGAGGAATTTTGTTTCAGATGGCTTAGGAGAGAGCCTTCTTTCTGATATGGTGGCAGAGGAGGAATGTCAGCTGGCTGCTTACTCTGCTTCTCTGAGCTCCCGAGTCTTTATTGGTAAAATAAAAAGATACTTAGTTAAAATGCCATTTGCCTCCCTCCATGGCTGAGGCCAGTGGGGCAGTGGGAATGCGAAGGCTCCCCCAGGCTGTGACCCTCAGCAGCAAGGCAGCAGTGGCTGCAGAGGCACAGTCAGCAGCTGAGGTAGTGGATGGAGTCAAGTGCAGCGCTGTGCCACTGATAAAAAACAGCATTTATGTATATATTTAGGAAGCTTCAGTAGTAATGAATTTCCATATGGGTTTTCAAAAGGCCTTTACGTGGTTAGTTATCCTTCTCTGTATTATCTTCTCTACTCTGCCCTGCCACCCACACCCCAACTTACCCCTTTCTGTTTCATAATTCCCTTTAACTCCTTCATACTAGTGCATTCTATCACCTCTGCCACCTGATTACAATGGGTGTTCCAAATGAAGTTCACATATTTGAAGATCCAATTCTAACATCCTTGAATGAGGAAGTGTGTGATATTTGTCTTTCTGAGACTGGATTGCCTCACTCAGGAATATTGTTTCTAGCTTTATTCTTTTATATTTGAATTTCATTTTTCTTAACAGCTAAATAATAATTCCATTGTGTATAAATGAACACTTTTTTGTTCATTCATCAGTTGATGGACATCTAGGTGATTTCTATTTTCTGGCTATTGTGAATAGAAAAGTAACAAATATGGATGAGCAAGTGTCTTTGTAGTAGGTTTGTAGAGTTATATGCCCAAAAGTAGTATAGCTGGATCGTGTGTGGTAGATTCATTTTACTTTTTTGGGGAAAACTTCACACTGATTTCCATAGTTTGTTGTACCCCGTTTCACTCCCACCATCAGTGAAGCATTTGTTTCCCTTTCTGAAGATCCATGCCAGCATCTGCTGTCATGTTTTATTAATCTTGGACATTGTGATAGGGGTAAGATGAAATCTCAGAGTAGTTTTACTTTCCCTAACTTCTAAAGGTGTGTTGAACATTTAACACATGATTTGCAAACATTTAAAAAATTCTCTGTATATTCTGGTTATTAAACCTCTGTCAGATGAAATTCTGGTATGGTGGTTTGAATAAGAATGACCCCCATAGGCTCATATATCTGAATGTTTGGTCACCTGGAATTGGCACTATTTTAAAGGATTACAAGGTATGGTTTTTGTTGGAGGAAATGTGTTACTGGGGATGGATTTTGAGGTTTCAAAAACCCATTCTAGACTCTCCCTCTCTCTGCCTATGATAGAATGTAGCCCTCAGCTATTACTCCATTGCCTACCTGTATGCCACCATGCTCCCCACCATGATAATTATGGACTAGAATTCTGAAACTATAAGCAATCCTCAATTAAATACTTCTTTTCTAAGAGTTGCTGTATGTGGTGCATTTTCACAGCACAGAACAGTGACTCAGACAGAAGTTGGTACCATGGGGTGAGGTATTGATGTGAAAGGTCTGACCATGCTTTTGTTTGGAAGAATGTGGGAGACTTTGGGACTTTGGACTAGAAGAGCAGTTGAACATTTTGAGTGTTTAATAGGTCATTCTAGAAGGAGCATGGAAGACAGTACTAAGAGTGATGTAAGGTGTAACAGCCCAACTCAAGGAGGTTTCAGAAGGCAAGAATATTACTAGTAAGTGGCCTAGAAACCATTCTTGTGATATTTTGGCAAAGAATGTGGCTGCTTTTTACCCTTGTCCTAAAGATATTCCTGGGGATAAATTGAGGAATTTTAGATTACGGGGCACTGACAGAGGAGATTTCAAGACAGGCTAGTATGGATGGTGTTCATGTGGTGTTAGTGGTCACTCATATGCAGACCTATAGTGAAAAGGAGCAAACTGGACAAGAGAAATAGAAAATGCACAGTTTGAGGAGAAAAAGGAGCATCAACAAAGGTAGTATTGGATCCAAGTCCTGTACTCAAGGAGATAAAAAGAAAAGCCTGATGCTGAATGGAATAAAGCAGTGGACCTCAGGACAAGACCCTGCCATTGTGAAAGGGAATAAAAGAAAAGCTTAAGCGGTGTGAAGGATACCATCAAACAACAGGAAAGCTGATGTAAGTGTAATTAAACAAGGGGGCCAAGTTCTAGCTCCATCAAGCAGCAGACCTTGGCAGCTTCCACCATGTCTTTAGAGTCGAGAATATAAGAAAGGGGGTTGTGGAATATCTGCTAAGGAAAGCCACTGATATCAGGTGTGTGTCAGGGGTTGTCCTTGCATGAAGCTCAGAGAAGCCATTATGTGAAGCTTTGAAGGTGAAGTTCTGATTATGTT
>NW_026294472.1:0-69933 GCF_007827085.1 Peromyscus californicus insignis | reverse complement strand
TTCTGAGCAAGCTGTCTGTTCTGGCTATGTAGGAAACAGAGTAGAGTAGAAGAGTGCTTGCTTTCTCTAAAGCAGAGTGTGTTTCTTGTAAGGCGAGCCAGAGTTTAATTCCCTTTCATAAACGGAGTTGAATCACATGCAGTTTCAGGTCCTAGCAGCAAAAGTTGTTTTTCTGGTAAGGAGATTCACTATTGTGCTCAATTGGCCATACACATTGCAAATAGCACTCGCGTCTGTTCCCAGCAAATGCAGTGTATTGTACGCAAGAGAAACTACTGTTCTTGTCAGTTTCCTAATCAGAGTTGAATTAGATATGGCCCTTGTGTGTAGGAAGCACAGTTCTTTAGTTCTGAGCAAGCTGACAGTTCTGGCTATATAGGAAACACAGTAGAGTAGAAGAGTGCTGCTTTCTCAAAAGCAGAGTGTGTTTCTTGTAAGGCGAGCTAGAGCTGATTTCCCTTTCATAAACGGAGTTGAATCACATGCAGTTTCTGCTCCTAGCAGCAAAAGTTGTTTTCTGGTAAGGAGATTCACTATTGTGCTCATTTGTCCTTACACAGTGCAAATAGCACTCGCGTCTTATCCCAGCAAATTGCAGTGGTAATTGGACGCAAGAGAAACTTACTGTTCTTGTCAGTTTCCTAAGCAGAGTTGAATTAGATATGGCCCTTGTGTGTTGGAAGCACAGTTCTATAGTTCTGAGCAAGCTGACTGTTCTGGCTATATAGGAAACACAGTAGAGTAGAAGAGTGCTGCTTTCTCAAAAGCAGAGTGTGTTTCTTGTAAGGCAAGCTAGAGTTGAATTCCCCTTTTAGAAAAGGAGTTGAATCACATGCAGTGTCTGGTCCTAGCACCAAGAGTTTGTTTTCTGGTAAGAAGAGTCACTATTGTGCTCATTTGGCCATACACAGTGCAAATAGGCACTCGCGTCTGTACCCAGCAAGTGCATTGTATTGGACGCAAGAGAAACTACTGTTTCTTGTCAGTTTCCTAAGCAGAGTTGAACTAGTTATGGCCATTGTGTGTAGGAAGCACAGTTCTTTGGTTTCTGAGCAAGCTGACTGTTCTGGCTCTATAGGAAACACAGTAGAGTAGAAGAGTGCTGCTTTTCTCAAAAGCAGAGTGTGTTTCTTGTAAGGCGAGCCAGAGTTTAATTCCCTTTCATAAACGGAGTTGAATCACATGCAATTTCTGGTCCTAGCAGCAAGAGTTGTTTTCTGGTGAGGAGATTCACTATTGTGCTCAATTGGCCATACACATTGCAAAATAGCACTCGCGTCTGTTCCCAGCAAATGCAGTGTATTGGACGCAAGAGAAACCTACTGTTCTTGTCAGTTTCCTAAGCAGAGTTGAATTAGATATTGCCCTTGTGTGTAGGAAGCACAGTTCTTTAGTTCTGAGCAAGCTGACAGTTCTGGCTATATAGGAAACAGAGTAGAGTAGAAGAAGTGCTGCTTTCTCTAAAGCAGAGTGTGTTTCTTGTAAAGCGAGCTAGAGTTGATTTCCCTTTCATAAACGGAGTTGAATCACATGCAGTTTCTGGTCCTACCACCAAGAGTTGTTTTCTGGTAAGGAGAGTCACTATTGTGCTCATTTGGCCATACACAGTGCAAATAGCACTCGCGTCTGTACCCAGCAAGTGCATTGTATTGGACGCAAGAGAAACTACTGTTCTTGTCAGTTTCCTAAGCAGAGTTGTACTAGTTATGGCCCTTGTGTGTAGGAAGCACAGTTCTTTAGTTCTGAGCAAGCTGACTGTTCTGGCTATATAGGAAAAAGAGTAGAGTAGAAGAGTGCTGCTTTCTCTAAAGCAGAGTGTGTTTCTTGTAAGGGCGAGCCAGAGTTTAATTCCCTTTCATAAACGGAGTTGAATCACATGCAGTTTCTGGTCCTAGCACAAAAGTTGTTTTCTGGTAAGGAGATTCACTATTGTGCTCAATTGGCCATACACATTGCAAATAGCACTCGCGTCTGTTCCTAGCAAATGCAGTGTATTGGACGCAAGAGAAACTACTGTTCTTGTCAGTTTCCTAAGCAGAGTTGAATTAGATATGGCCCTTGTGTGTAGGAAGCAACAGTTCTTTTGTTCTGAGCAAGCTGACTGTTCTGGCTATATAGGAAACACAGTAGAGTAGAAGAGTGCTGCTTTCTCAAAAGCAGAGTGTGTTTCTTGTAAGGCAAGCTAGAGTTGAATTTCCTTTCATAAACGGATTTGAATCACATGCAGTTTCTGGTCCTAGCACCAAGAGTTGTTTTCTGGTAAGGAGAGTCACTATTGTGCTCATTTGGCCCATACACAGTGCAAATCGCACTCGCGTCTGTACCCAGCAAGTGCATTGTATTGGACGCAAGAGAAACTACTGTTCTTGTCAGGTTTCCTAAGCAGAGTTGAACTAGTTATGGCCCTTGTGTGTAGGATAGCACAGTTCTTTGGTTCTGAGAAAGCTGACTGTTCTGGCTATATAGGAAAACACAGTAGAGTAGAAGAGTGCTGCTTTCTCAAAAGCAGAGTGTGTTTCTTGTAAGGCGAGCCAGAGTTTAATTCCCTTTTCATAAAACGGAGTTGAATCACATGCAATTTCTGGTCCTAGCAGAAAGAGTTGTTTTCTGGTAAGGAGATTCACTATTGTGCTCAATTTGGCCATACACATTGCAAATAGCACTCGCGTCTGTTCCCAGCAAATGCAGTGTATTGGACGCAAGAGGAAACTACTGTTCTTGTCAGTTTCCTAAGCAGAGTTGAATTAGATATGGCCCTTGTGTGTAGGAAGCACAGTTCTTTAGTTCTGAGCAAGCTGACAGTTCTGGCTATATAGGAAACAGAGTAGAGTAGAAGAGTGCTGCTTTCTCTAAAGCAGAGTGTGTTTCATGTAAGGCGAGCTAGAGTTGATTTCCCTTTCTTAAACGGAGTTGAATCACATGCAGTTTCTGGTCCTAGCAGCAAAAGTTGTTTTCTGGTAAGGAGATTCACTATTGTGCTCAATTGGCCATACACAGTGCAAATAGCACTCGCGTCTTATCCCAGCAAATGCAGTGTATTGTACGCAAGAGAAACTACTGTTCTTGTCAGTTTCCTAAGCAGAGTTGAATTAGATATGGCCCTTGTGTGTAGGAAGCACAGTTCTTTAGTTCTGAGCAAGTTGACTGTTCTGGCTATATAGGAAACACAGTAGAGTAGAAGAGTGCTGCTTTCTCAAAAGCAGAGTGTGTTTTCTTGTAAGGCAAGCTAGAGTTGAATTCCCTTTCATAAATGGAGTTGAATCACATGCAGTTTCTGGTCCTAGCAGCAAAAGTTGTTTTATGGTAAGGAGATTCACTGTTGTGCTCAATTGGCCATATACAGTGCAAATAGCACTCGCGTCTTAATCCAGCAAATGCAGTGTATTGGACGCAAGAGAAACTACTGTTCTTGTCAGTTTCCTAAGCAGAGTTGAATTAGATATGGCCCTTGTGTGTAGGAAGCACAGTTCTTTAGTTCTGAGCAAGCTGTCTGTTCTGGCTATGTAGGAAACAGGGAGTAGAGTAGAAGAGTGCTTGCTTTCTCTAAAGCAGAGTGTGTTTCTTGTAAGGCGAGGCCAGAGTTTAATTCCCTTTCATAAACGGAGTTGAATCACATGCAGTTTCTGGTCCTAGCAGCAAAAGTTGTTTTCTGGTAAGGAGATTCACTATTGTGCTCAATTGGCCATACACATTGCAAATAGCACTCGCGTCTGTTTCCCAGCAAATGCAGTGTATTGGACGCAAGAGAAACTACTGTTCTAGTCAGTTTCCTAATCAGAGTTGAATTAGATATGGCCCTTGTGTGTAGGAAGCACAGTTCTTTAGTTCTGAGCAAGCTGACAGTTCTGGCTATATAGGAAACACAGTAGAGTAGAAGAGTGCTGCTTTCTCAAAAGCAGAGTGTGTTTCTTGTAAGGCGAGCTAGAGGCTGATTTCCCTTTCATAAACGGAGTTGAATCCCATGCAGTTTTCTGCTCCTAGCAGCAAAAGTTGTTTTCTGGTAAGGAGATTCACTATTGTGCTCAATTGTCCTTACACAGTGCAAATAGCACTCGCGTCTTATCCCAGCAAATGCAGTGTATTGGACGCAAGAGAAACTACTGTTTCTTGTCAGTTTCCTAAGCAGAGTTGAATTATATATGGCCCTTGTGTGTTGGAAGCACAGTTCTATAGTTCTGAGCAAGCTGGACTGTTCTGGCTAAATAGGAAACACAGTAGAGTAGAAGAGTGCTGCTTTCTCAAAAAGCAGAGTGTGGTTTCTTGTAAGGCTAAGCTAGAGTTGAATTCCCTTTTAGAAAAGGAGTTGAATCACATGCAGTTTCTGGTCCTAGCACCAAGAGTTGTTTTCTGGTAAGAAGAGTCACTATTGTGCTCATTTGGCCATACACAGTGCAAATAGCACTCGCGTCTGTACCCAGCAAGTGCATTGTATTGGACGCAAGAGAAACTACTGTTCTTGTCAGTTTCCTAAGCAGAGTTGAACTAGTTATGGCCATTGTGTGTAGGAAGCACAGTTCTTTGGTTCTGAGCAAGCTGACTGTTCTGGCTCTATAGGAAACACTGTAGAGTAGAAGAGTGCTGCTTTCTCAAAAGCAGAGTGTGTTTCTTGTAAAGCGAGCTAGAGTTGATTTCCCTTTCATAAACGGAGTTGAATCACATGCAGTTTCTGGTCCTAGCACAAAAGTTGTTTTCTGGTAAGGAGATTCACTATTGTGCTCAATTGGCCATACACATTGCAAATAGCACTCGCGTCTGTTCCTAGCAAATGCAGTGTATTGGACGCAAGAGAAACTACTGTTCTTGTCAGTTTCCTAAGCAGAGTTGAATTAGATATGGCCCTTGTGTGTAGGAAGCACAGTTCTTTAGTTCTGAGCAAGCTGACTGTTCTGGCTATATAGGAATCACAGTAGAGTAGAAGAGTGCTGCTTTCTCAAAAGCAGAGTGTGTTTCTTGTAAGGCGAGCCAGAGTTTAATTCCCTTTCATAAACGGAGTTGAATCACATGCAATTTCTGGTCCTAGCAGCAAGAGTTGTTTTCTGGTAAGGAGATTCACTATTGTGCTCAATTGGCCATACACATTGCAAATAGCACTCGTGTCTGTTCCCAGCAAATGCAGTGTATTGGACGCAAGAGAAACTACTGTTCTTGTCAGTTTCCTAAGCAGAGTTGAATTAGATATGGCCCTTGTGTGTAGGAAGCACAGTTTTTTAGTTCTGAGCAAGCTGACTGTTCTGGCTATATAGGAAACACAGTAGAGTAGAAGAGTGCTGCTTTCTCAAAAGCAGAGTGTCTATCTTGTAAGGCAAGCTAGAGTTAAATTCTCTTTCATAAACGGAGATGAATCACATGCAGTTTCTGGTCCTAGCACCAAGAGTTGTTTTCTTGTAAGGAGAGTCACTCTTGTGCTCATTTGGCCATACATAGAGCAAATAGCACTCGCGTCTGTACCCAGCAAGTGCATTGTATTGGACGCAAGAGAAACTACTGTTCTTGTCAGTTTCCTAAGCAGAGTTGAACTAGTTATGGCCATTGTGTGTAGGAAGCACAGTTCTTTGGTTCTGAGCAAGCTGACTGTTCTGGCTCTATAGCAAACACAGTAGAGTAGAAGAGTGCTGCTTTCTCAAAAGCAGAATGTGTTTCTTGTAAGGCGAGCCAGAGTTTAATTCCCTTTCATAAACGGAGTTGAATCACATGCAATTTCTGGTCCTAGCAGAAAGAGTTGTTTTCTGGTAAGGAGATTCACTATTGTGCTCAATTGGCCATACACATTGCAAATAGCACTCGCGTCTGTTCAAAGCAAATGCAGTGTATTGGACACAAGAGAAACTACTGTTCTTGTCATTTTCCTAAGCAGAGTTGAATTAGATATGGCCCTTGTGTGTAGGAAGCACAGTTCTTTAGTTCTGAGCAAGCTGACTGTTCTGGCTATATAGAAATCACAGTAGAGTAGAAGAGTGCTGCTTTCTCTAAAGCAGAGTGTGTTTCTTGTAAGTCGAGCCAGATTTTAATTCCCTTTCATAAACGGAGTTGAATCACATGCAGTTTCTGGTCCTAGCAGCAAGAGTTGTTTTCTGGTAAGGAGAGTCACTATTGTGCTCAATTGGCCATACACAGTGCAAATAGCACTCGCGTCTTATCCCAGCAAATGCAGTGTATTGGATACAAGAGAAACTACTGTTCTTGTCAGTTTCCTAAGCAGAGTTGAATTAGATATGGCCTTTGTGTGTATGAAGCACAGTTCTTTAGTTCTGAGCAAGCTGACTGTTCTGACTATATAGGAAACACATTAGAGTAGAAGAGTGCTGCTTTTTCAAAAGCAGAGTGTGTTTCTTGTAAGGCGAGCTAGAGTTGATTTCCCTTTCATAAACGGAGTTGAATCACATGCAGTTTCTGGTCCTAGCACCAAGAGTTGTTTTCTGGTAAGGAGAGTCACTATTGTGCTCATTTGGCCATACACATTGCAAATAGCACTCGCGTCTGTTCCCAGCAAATGCAGTGTATTGGACGCAAGAGAAACTACTGTTCTTGTCAGTTTCCTAAGCAGAGTTGAATTAGATATGGCCCTTGTGTGTAGGAAGCACAGTTCTTTAGTTCTGAGCAAGCTGACAGTTCTGGCTATATAGGAAACACAGTAGAGTAGAAGAGTGCTGCTTTCTCAAAAGCAGAGTGTGTTTCTTGTAAGGCGAGCTAGAGTTGATTTCCCTTTCATAAACGGAGTTGAATCACATGCAGTTTCTGCTCCTAGCAGCAAAAGTTGTTTTCTGGTAAGGAGATTCACTATTGTGCTCAATTGTCCTTACACAGTGCAAATAGCACTCGTGTCTTATCCCAGCAAATGCAGTGTATTGGACGCAAGAGAAACTACTGTTCTTGTCAGTTTCCTAAGCAGAGTTGAATTAGATATGGCCCTTGTGTGTTGGAAGCACAGTTCTTTAGTTCTGAGCAAGCTGACTGTTCTGGCTATATAGGAAACACAGTAGAGTAGAAGAGTGCTGCTTTCTCAAAAGCAGAGTGTGTTTCTTGTAAGGCAAGCTAGAGTTGAATTCCCTTTCATAAACGGAGTTGAATCACATGCAGTTTCTGGTCCTAGCACCAAGAGTTGTTTTCTGGTAAGAAGAGTCACTATTGTGCTCATTGGCCATACACAGTGCAAATAGCACTCGCGTCTGTACCCAGCAAGTACATTGTATTGGACGCAAGAGAAACTACTGTTCTTGTCAGTTTCCTAAGAAGAGTTGAACTAGTTATGGCCGTTGTGTGTAGGAAGCACAGTTCTTTAGTTCTGAGCAAGCTGACTGTTCTGGCTATGTAGGAAACAGAGTAGAGTAGAAGAGTGCTGCTTTCTCTAAAGCAGAGTGTGTTTCTTGTAAGGCGAGCCAGAGTTTAATTCCCTTTCATAAACGGAGTTGAATCACATGCAGTTTCTGGTCCTAGCAGCAAAAGTTGTTTTCTGGTAAGGAGATTCACTATTGTGCTCAATTGGCCATACACAGTGCAAATAGCACTCGCGTCTGTTCCCAGCAAATGCAGTGTATTGGACGCAAGAGAAACTACTGTTCTTGTCAGTTTCCTAAGCAGAGTTGAATTAGATATGGCCCTTGTGTGTAGGAAGCACAGTTCTTTAGTTCTGAGCAAGCTGACTGTTCTGGCTATATAGGAAACACAGTAGAGTAGAAGAGTGCTGCTTTCTCAAAAGCAGAGTGTGTTTCTTGTAAGGCAAGCTAGAGTTGAATTCCCTTTCATAAACGGAGTTGAATCACATGCAGTTTCTGGTCCTAGCACCAAGAGTCGTTTTCTGGTAAGGAGAGTCACTATTGTGCTCATTTGGCCATACACAGTGCAAATAGCACTCGGGTCTGTACCCAGCAAGTGCATTGTATTGGACACAAGAGAAACTACTGTTCTTGTCAGTTTCCTAAGCAGAGTTGAACTAGTTATGGCCATTGTGTGTAGGAAGCACAGTTCTTTGGTTCTGAGCAAGCTGACTGTTCTGGCTCTATAGGAAACACAGTAGAGTAGAAGAGTGCTGCTTTCTCAAAAGCAGAGTGTGTTTCTTGTAAGGCGAGCCAGAGTTTAATTCCCTTTCATAAACGGAGTTGAATCACATGCAATTTCTGGTCCTAGCAGCAAGAGTTGTTTTCTGGTAAGGAGATTCACTATTGTGCTCAATTGGCCATACACATTGCAAATAGCACTCGCGTCTGTTCCCAGCAAATGCAGTGTATTGGACGCAAGAGAAACTACTGTTCTTGTCAGTTTCCTAAGCAGAGTTGAATTAGATATGGCCCTTGTGTGTAGGAAGCACAGTTCTTTAGTTCTGAGCAAGCTGACTGTTCTGGCTATGTAGAAAACAGAGTAGAGTAGAAGAGTGCTGCTTTCTCTAAAGCAGAGTGTGTTTCTTGTAAGGCGAGCCAGAGTTTAATTCCATTTCATAAACGGAGTTGAATCACATGCAGTTTCTGGTCCTAGCACAAAAGTTGTTTTCTGGTAAGGAGATTCACTATTGTGCTCAATTGGCCATACACATTGCAAATAGCACTCGCGTCTGTTCCTAGCAAATGCAGTGTATTGGACGCAAGAGAAACTACTGTTCTTGTCAGTTTCCTAAGCAGAGTTGAATTAGATATGGCCCTTGTGTGTAGGAAGCACAGTTCTTTAGTTCTGATCAAGCTGACTGTTCTGGCTATATAGGAAACACAGTAGAGTAGAAGAGTGCTGCTTTCTCAAAAGCAGAGTGTGTTTCTTGTAAGGCAAGCTAGAGTTGAATTCCCTTTCATAAACGGAGTTGAATCACATGCAGTTTCTGGTCCTAGCACCAAGAGTTGTTTTCTGGTAAGGAGAGTCACTATTGTGCTCATTTGGCCATACACAGTGCAAATAGCACTCGGGTCTGTACCCAGCAAGTGCATTGTATTGGCCGCATGAGAAACTATAGTTCTTGTCAGTTTCCTAAGCAGAGTTGAACTAGTTATGGCCATTGTGTGTAGGAAGCACAGTTCTTTGGTTCTGAGCAAGCTGACTGTTCTGGCTCTATAGGAAACACAGTAGAGTAGAAGAGTGCTGCTTTCTCAAAAGCAGAGTGTGTTTCTTGTAAGGCGAGCCAGCGTTTAATTCCCTTTCATAAACGGAGTTGAATCACATGCAATTTCTGGTCCTAGCAGCAAGAGTTGTTTTCTGGTAAGGAGATTCACTATTGTGCTCAATTGGCCATACACATTGCAAATAGCACTCGCGTCTGTTCCCAGCAAATGCAGTGTATTGGACGCAAGAGAAACTACTGTTCTTTTCAGTTTCGTAAGCAGAGTTGAATTAGATATGGCCCTTGTGTGTAGGAAGCACAGTTCTTTAGTTCTGAGCAAGCTGATTGTTCTGGCCATGTAGGAAACAGAGTAGAGTAGAAGAGTGCTGCTTTCTCAAAAGCAGAGTGTGTTTCTTGTAAGGCAAGCTAGAGTTGAATTCCCTTTCATAAACGGAGTTGAATCACATGCAGTTTCTGGTCCTAGCACCAAGAGTCGTTTTCTGGTAAGGAGAGTCACTATTGTGCTCATTTGGCCATACACAGTGCAAATAGCACTCGGGTCTGTACCCAGCAAGTGCATTGTATTGGACGCAGGAGAAACTACTGTTCTTGTCAGTTCCGTAAGCAGAGTTGAACTAGTTATGGCCATTGTGTGTAGGAAGCACAGTTCTTTGGTTCTGAGCAAGCTGACTGTTCTGGCTCTATAGGAAACACAGTAGAGTAGAAGAGTGCTGCTTTCTCAAAAGCAGAGTGTGTTTCTTGTAAGGCGAGCCAGAGTTTAATTCCCTTTCATAAACGGAGTTGAATCACATGCAATTTCTGGTCCTAGCAGCAAGAGTTGTTTTCTGGTAAGGAGATTCACTATTGTGCTCAATTGGCCATACACATTGCAAATAGCACTCGCGTCTGTTCCCAGCAAATGCAGTGTATTGGACGCAAGAGAAACTACTGTTCTTGTCAGTTTCCTAAGCAGAGTTGAATTAGATATGGCCCTTGTGTGTAAGAAGCACAGTTCTTTAGTTCTGAGCAAGCTGACTGTTCTGGCTATGTAGGAAACAGAGTAGAGTAGAAGAGTGCTGCTTTCTCTAAAGCAGAGTGTGTTTCTTGTAAGGCGAGCCAGAGTTTAATTCCATTTCATAAACGGAGTTGAATCACATGCAGTTTCTGGTCCTAGCACAAAAGTTGTTTTCTGGTAAGGAGATTCACTATTGTGCTCAATTGGCCATACACATCGCAAATAGCACTCGCGTCTGTTCCTAGCAAATGCAGTGTATTGGACGCAAGAGAAACTACTGTTCTTGTCAGTTTCCTAAGCAGAGTTGAATTAGATATGGCCCTTGTGTGTAGGAAGCACAGTTCTTTAGTTCTGATCAAGCTGACTGTTCTGGCTATATAGGAAACACAGTAGAGTAGAAGAGTGCTGCTTTCTCAAAAGCAGAGTGTGTTTCTTGTAAGGCAAGCTAGAGTTGAATTCCCTTTCATAAACGGAGTTGAATCACATGCAGTTTCTGGTCCTAGCACCAAGAGTTGTTTTCTGGTAAGGAGAGTCACTATTGTGCTCATTTGGCCATACACAGTGCAAATAGCACTCGCGTCTGTACCCAGCAAGTGAATTGTATTGGACGCAAGAGAAACTACTGTTCTTGTCAGTTTCCTAAGCAGAGTTGAACTAGTTATGGCCATTGTGTGTAGGAAGCACAGTTCTTTGGTTCTGAGCAACTGACTGTTCTGGCTCTATAGGAAACACAGTAGAGTAGAAGAGTGCTGCTTTCTCAAAAGCAGAGTGTGTTTCTTGTAAGGCGAGGCAGAGTTTAATTCCCTTTCATAAACGGAGTTGAATCACATGCAATTTCTGGTCCTAGCAGCAAGAGTTGTTTTCTGGTAAGGAGATTCACTATTGTGCTCAATTGGCCATACACATTGCAAATAGCACTCGCGTCTGTTCCCAGCAAATACAGTGTATTGGACACAAGAGAAACTACTGTTCTTGTCAGTTTCCTAAGCAGAGTTGAATTAGATATTGCCCTTGTGTGTAGGAAGCACAGTTCTTTAGTTCTGAGCAAGCTGACAGTTCTGGCTATATAGGAAACACAGTAGAGTAGAAGAGTGCTGCTTTCTCTAAAGCAGAGTGTGTTTCTTGTAAGGCGAGCTAGAGTTGATTTCCCTTTCATAAACGGAGTTGAATCACATGCAGTTTCTGGTCCTAGCAGCAAAAGTTGTTTTCTGGTAAGGAGATTCACTATTGTGCTCAATTGGCAATACACAGTGCAAATAGCACTCGCGTCTTATCAGAGCAAATGCAGTGTATTGGACGCAAGAGAAACTACTGTTCTTGTCAGTTTACTAAGCAGAGTTGAATTAGATATGGCCCTTGTGTGTACGAAGCACAGTTCTTTAGTTCTGAGCAAGCTGACTGTTCTGGCTATATAGGAAACACAGTAGAGTAGAAGAGTGCTGCTTTTTCAAAAGCAGAGTGTGTTTTTTGTAAGGCAAGCGAGAGTTGAATTCCCTTTCATAAACGGAGTTGAATCACATGCAGTTTCTGGTCCTAGCACCAAGAGTTGTTTTCTGGTAAGGAGAGTCACTATTGTGCTCAATTGGCCATACACATTGCAAATAGCACTCGCGTCTGTTCCCAGCAAATGCAGTGTATTGGACACAAGAGAAACTACTGTTCTTGTCAGTTTCCTAAGCAGAGTTGAATTAGATATGGCCCTTGTGTGTAGGAAGCACAGTTCTTTAGTTCTGAGCAAGCTGACTGTTCTGGCTATATAGGAAACACAGTAGAGTAGAAGAGTGCTGCTTTCTCAAAAGCAGAGTGTGTTTCTTGTAAGGCGAGCTAGAGTTGAATTCCCTTTCATAAACGGAGTTGAATCACATGCAGTTTCTGGTCCTAGCACCAAGAGTTGTTTTCTGGTAAGGAGAGTCACTATTGTGCTCATTTGGCCATACACAGTGCAAATAGCACTCGGGTCTGTACCCAGCAAGTGCATTGTATTGGCCGCATGAGAAACTATTGTTCTTGTCAGTTTCCTAAGCAGAGTTGAACTAGTTATGGCCATTGTGTGTAGGAAGCACAGTTCTTTGGTTCTGAGCAAGCTGACTGTTCTGGCTCTATAGGAAACACAGTAGAGTAGAAGAGTGCTGCTTTCTCAAAAGCAGAGTGTGTTTCTTGTAAGGCGAGCCAGAGTTTAATTCCCTTTCATAAACGGAGTTGAATCACATGCAATTTCTGGTCCTAGCAGCAAGAGTTGTTTTCTGGTAAGGAGATTCACTATTGTGCTCAATTGGCCATACACATTGCAAATAGCACTCGCGTCTGTATCCCAGCAAATGCAGTGTATTGGACGCAAGAGAAACTACTGTTCTTGTCAGTTTCCTAAGCAGAGTTGAATTAGATATGGCCCTTGTGTGTAGGAAGCACAGTTCTTTAGTTCTGAGCAAGCTGACTGTTCTGGCTATATAGGAAACAGAGTAGAGTAGAAGAGTGCTGCTTTCTCAAAAGCAGAGTGTGTTTCTTGTAAGGCGAGCCAGAGTTTAATTCCCTTTCATAAACGGAGTTGAATCACATGCAGTTTCTGGTCCTAGCAGCAAGAGTTGTTTTCTGGTAAGGAGATTCACTATTGTGCTCAATTGGCCATACACATTGCAAATAGCACTCGCGTCTGTTCCCAGCAAATGCAGTGTATTGGACGCAAGAGAAACTACTGTTCTTGTCAGTTTCCTAAGCAGAGTTGAATTAGATATGGCCCTTGTGTGTAGGAAGCACAGTTCTTTAGTTCTGAGCAAGCTGACTGTTCTGGCTATATAGGAAACACAGTAGAGTAGAAGAGTGCTGCTTTCTCTAAAGCAGAGTGTGTTTCTTGTAAGGCGAGCTAGAGTTGATTTCCCTTTCATAAACGGAGTTGAATCACATGCAGTTTCTGGTCCTAGCAGCAAAAGTTGTTTTCTGGTAAGGAGATTCACTATTGTGCTCAATTGGCCATACACAGTGCAAATAGCACTCGCGTCTTATCCCAGCAAATGCAGTGTATTGGACGCAAGAGAAACTACTGTTCTTGTCAGTTTCCTAAGCAGAGTTGAATTAGATATGGCCCTTGTGTGTAGGAAGCACAGTTCTTTAGTTCTGAGCAAGCTGACTGTTCTGGCTATATAGGAAACACAGTAGAGTAGAAGAGTGCTGCTTTCTCAAAAGCAGAGTGTGTTTCTTGTAAGGCGAGCCAGAGTTTAATTCCCTTTCATAAACGGAGTTGAATCACATGCAGTTTCTGGTCCTAGCAGCAAGAGTTGTTTTCTGGTAAGGAGATTCACTATTGTGCTCAATTGGCCATACACAGTGCAAATAGCACTCGCGTCTGTTCCCAGCAAATGCAGTGTATTGGACGCAAGAGAAACTACTGTTCTTGTCAGTTTCCTAAGCAGAGTTGAATTAGATATGGCCCTTGTGTGTAGGAAGCACAGTTCTTTAGTTCTGAGCAAGCTGACTGTTCTGGCTATATAGGAAACACAGTAGAGTAGAAGAGTGCTGCTTTCTCTAAAGCAGAGTGTGTTTCTTGTAAGGCGAGCCAGAGTTTAATTCCCTTTCATAAACGGAGTTGAATCACATGCAGTTTCTGGTCCTAGCAGCAAGAGTTGTTTTCTGGTAAGGAGATTCACTATTGTGCTCAATTGGCCATACACATTGCAAATAGCACTCGCGTCTGTTCCCAGCAAATGCAGTGTATTGGACGCAAGAGAAACTACTGTTCTTGTCAGTTTCCTAAGCAGAGTTGAATTAGATATGGCCCTTGTGTGTAGGAAGCACAGTTCTTTAGTTCTGAGCAAGCTGACTGTTCTGGCTATATAGGAAACACAGTAGAGTAGAAGAGTGCTGCTTTCTCTAAAGCAGAGTGTGTTTCTTGTAAGGCGAGCTAGAGTTGATTTCCCTTTCATAAACGGAGTTGAATCACATGCAGTTTCTGGTCCTAGCAGCAAGAGTTGTTTTCTGGTAAGGAGATTCACTATTGTGCTCAATTGGCCATACACATTGCAAATAGCACTCGCGTCTGTATCCCAGCAAATGCAGTGTATTGGACGCAAGAGAAACTACTGTTCTTGTCAGTTTCCTAAGCAGAGTTGAACTAGTTATGGCCCTTGTGTGTAGGAAGCACAGTTCTTTAGTTCTGAGCAAGCTGACTGTTCTGGCTATATAGGAAACACAGTAGAGTAGAAGAGTGCTGCTTTCTCAAAAGCAGAGTGTGTTTCTTGTAAGGCGAGCCAGAGTTGAATTCCCTTTCATAAACGGAGTTGAATCACATGCAGTTTCTGGTCCTAGCAGCAAGAGTTGTTTTCTGGTAAGGAGATTCACTATTGTGCTCAATTGGCCATACACATTGCAAATAGCACTCGCGTCTGTTCCCAGCAAATGCAGTGTATTGGACGCAAGAGAAACTACTGTTCTTGTCAGTTTCCTAAGCAGAGTTGAATTAGATATGGCCCTTGTGTGTAGGAAGCACAGTTCTTTAGTTCTGAGCAAGCTGACTGTTCTGGCTATATAGGAAACACAGTAGAGTAGAAGAGTGCTGCTTTCTCAAAAGCAGAGTGTGTTTCTTGTAAGGCGAGCCAGAGTTTAATTCCCTTTCATAAACGGAGTTGAATCACATGCAGTTTCTGGTCCTAGCACAAAAGTTGTTTTCTGGTAAGGAGATTCACTATTGTGCTCAATTGGCCATACACATTGCAAATAGCACTCGCGTCTGTTCCTAGCAAATGCAGTGTATTGGACGCAAGAGAAACTACTGTTCTTGTCAGTTTCCTAAGCAGAGTTGAATTAGATATGGCCCTTGTGTGTAGGAAGCACAGTTCTTTAGTTCTGAGCAAGCTGACTGTTCTGGCTATATAGGAAACACAGTAGAGTAGAAGAGTGCTGCTTTCTCAAAAGCAGAGTGTGTTTCTTGTAAGGCAAGCTAGAGTTGAATTCCCTTTCATAAACGGAGTTGAATCACATGCAGTTTCTGGTCCTAGCACCAAGAGTTGTTTTCTGGTAAGGAGAGTCACTATTGTGCTCATTTGGCCATACACAGTGCAAATAGCACTCGGGTCTGTACCCAGCAAGTGCATTGTATTGGACGCATGAGAAACTACTGTTCTTGTCAGTTTCCTAAGCAGAGTTGAACTAGTTATGGCCATTGTGTGTAGGAAGCACAGTTCTTTGGTTCTGAGCAAGCTGACTGTTCTGGCTCTATAGGAAACACAGTAGAGTAGAAGAGTGCTGCTTTCTCAAAAGCAGAGTGTGTTTCTTGTAAGGCGAGCCAGAGTTTAATTCCCTTTCATAAACGGAGTTGAATCACATGCAATTTCTGGTCCTAGCAGCAAGAGTTGTTTTCTGGTAAGGAGATTCACTATTGTGCTCAATTGGCCATACACATTGCAAATAGCACTCGCGTCTGTTCCCAGCAAATGCAGTGTATTGGACGCAAGAGAAACTACTGTTCTTGTCAGTTTCCTAAGCAGAGTTGAATTAGATATGGCCCTTGTGTGTAGGAAGCACAGTTCTTTAGTTCTGAGCAAGCTGACTGTTCTGGCCATGTAGGAAACAGAGTAGAAGAGTGCTGCTTTCTCTAAAGCAGAGTGTGTTTCTTGTAAGGCGAGCCAGAGTTTAATTCCCTTTCATAAACGGAGTTGAATCACATGCAGTTTCTGGTCCTAGCAGCAAAAGTTGTTTTCTGGTAAGGAGATTCACTATTGTGCTCAATTGGCCATACACATTGCAAATAGCACTCGCGTCTGTTCCCAGCAAATGCAGTGTATTGGACGCAAGAGAAACTACTGTTCTTGTCAGTTTCCTAAGCAGAGTTGAATTAGATATGGCCCTTGTGTGTAGGAAGCACAGTTCTTTAGTTCTGAGCAAGCTGACTGTTCTGGCTATATAGGAAACACAGTAGAGTAGAAGAGTGCTGCTTTCTCAAAAGCAGAGTGTGTTTCTTGTAAGGCAAGCTAGAGTTGAATTCCCTTTCATAAACGGAGTTGAATCACATGCAGTTTCTGGTCCTAGCACCAAGAGTTGTTTTCTGGTAAGGAGATTCACTATTGTGCTCAATTGGCCATACACAGTGCAAATAGCACTCGCGTCTGTACCCAGCAAGTCCCAGCAAATGCAGTGTATTGGACGCAAGAGAAACTACTGTTCTTGTCAGTTTCCTAAGCAGAGTTGAATTAGATATGGCCCTTGTGTGTAGGAAGCACAGTTCTTTAGTTCTGAGCAAGCTGACTGTTCTGGCTATATAGGAAACACAGTAGAGTAGAAGAGTGCTGCTTTCTCAAAAGCAGAGTGTGTTTCTTGTAAGGCGAGCTAGAGTTGATTTCCCTTTCATAAACGGAGTTGAATCACATGCAGTTTCTGGTCCTAGCAGCAAAAGTTGTTTTCTGGTAAGGAGATTCACTATTGTGCTCAATTGGCCATACACAGTGCAAATAGCACTCGCGTCTGTATCCCAGCAAATGCAGTGTATTGGACGCAAGAGAAACTACTGTTCTTGTCAGTTTCCTAAGCAGAGTTGAATTAGATATGGCCCTTGTGTGTAGGAAGCACAGTTCTTTAGTTCTGAGCAAGCTGACTGTTCTGGCTATATAGGAAACACAGTAGAGTAGAAGAGTGCTGCTTTCTCAAAAGCAGAGTGTGTTTCTTGTAAGGCGAGCCAGAGTTTAATTCCCTTTCATAAACGGAGTTGAATCACATGCAATTTCTGGTCCTAGCAGCAAGAGTTGTTTTCTGGTAAGGAGATTCACTATTGTGCTCAATTGGCCATACACATTGCAAATAGCACTCGCGTCTGTTCCCAGCAAATGCAGTGTATTGGACGCAAGAGAAACTACTGTTCTTGTCAGTTTCGTAAGCAGAGTTGAATTAGATATGGCCCTTGTGTGTAGGAAGCACAGTTCTTTAGTTCTGAGCAAGCTGACTGTTCTGGCTATATAGGAAACACAGTAGAGTAGAAGAGTGCTGCTTTCTCTAAAGCAGAGTGTGTTTCTTGTAAGGCGAGCCAGAGTTTAATTCCCTTTCATAAACGGAGTTGAATCACATGCAGTTTCTGGTCCTAGCAGCAAAAGTTGTTTTCTGGTAAGGAGATTCACTATTGTGCTCAATTGGCCATACACATTGCAAATAGCACTCGCGTCTGTTCCCAGCAAATGCAGTGTATTGGACGCAAGAGAAACTACTGTTCTTGTCAGTTTCCTAAGCAGAGTTGAATTAGATATGGCCCTTGTGTGTAGGAAGCACAGTTCTTTAGTTCTGAGCAAGCTGACTGTTCTGGCTATGTAGGAAACAGAGTAGAGTAGAAGAGTGCTGCTTTCTCTAAAGCAGAGTGTGTTTCTTGTAAGGCGAGCCAGAATTTAATTCCCTTTCATAAACGGAGTTGAATCACATGCAGTTTCTGGTCCTAGCACAAAAGTTGTTTTCTGGTAAGGAGATTCACTATTGTGCTCAATTGGCCATACACATTGCAAATAGCACTCGCGTCTGTTCCTTGCAAATGCAGTGTATTGGACGCAAGAGAAACTACTGTTCTTGTCAGTTTCCTAAGCAGAGTTGAATTAGATATGGCCCTTGTGTGTAGGAAGCACAGTTCTTTAGTTCTGAGCAAGCTGACTGTTCTGGCTATATAGGAAACACAGTAGAGTAGAAGAGTGCTGCTTTCTCAAAAGCAGAGTGTGTTTCTTGTAAGGCAAGCTAGAGTTGAATTCCCTTTCATAAACGGAGTTGAATCACATGCAGTTTCTGGTCCTAGCACCAAGAGTCGTTTTCTGGTAAGGAGAGTCACTATTGTGCTCATTTGGCCATACACAGTGCAAATAGCACTCGGGTCTGTACCCAGCAAGTGCATTGTATTGGACGCAGGAGAAACTACTGTTCTTGTCAGTTTCCTAAGCAGAGTTGAACTAGTTATGGCCATTGTGTGTAGGAAGCACAGTTCTTTGGTTCTGAGCAAGCTGACTGTTCTGGCTCTATAGGAAACACAGTAGAGTAGAAGAGTGCTGCTTTCTCAAAAGCAGAGTGTGTTTCTTGTAAGGCGAGCCAGAGTTTAATTCCCTTTCATAAACGGAGTTGAATCACATGCAATTTCTGGTCCTAGCAGCAAGAGTTGTTTTCTGGTAAGGAGATTCACTATTGTGCTCAATTGGCCATACACATTGCAAATAGCACTCGCGTCTGTTCCCAGCAAATGCAGTGTATTGGACGCAAGAGAAACTACTGTTCTTGTCAGTTTCCTAAGCAGAGTTGAATTAGATATGGCCCTTGTGTGTAGGAAGCACAGTTCTTTAGTTCTGAGCAAGCTGACTGTTCTGGCTATGTAGGAAACAGAGTAGAGTAGAAGAGTGCTGCTTTCTCTAAAGCAGAGTGTGTTTCTTGTAAGGCGAGCCAGAGTTTAATTCCATTTCATAAACGGAGTTGAATCACATGCAGTTTCTGGTCCTAGCACAAAAGTTGTTTTCTGGTAAGGAGATTCACTATTGTGCTCAATTGGCCATACACATCGCAAATAGCACTCGCGTCTGTTCCTAGCAAATGCAGTGTATTGGACGCAAGAGAAACTACTGTTCTTGTCAGTTTCCTAAGCAGAGTTGAATTAGATATGGCCCTTGTGTGTAGGAAGCACAGTTCTTTAGTTCTGAGCAAGCTGACTGTTCTGGCTATATAGGAAACACAGTAGAGTAGAAGAGTGCTGCTTTCTCAAAAGCAGAGTGTGTTTCTTGTAAGGCAAGCTAGAGTTGAATTCCCTTTCATAAACGGAGTTGAATCACATGCAGTTTCTGGTCCTAGCACCAAGAGTTGTTTTCTGGTAAGGAGAGTCACTATTGTGCTCATTTGGCCATACACAGTGCAAAAAGCACTCGGGTCTGTACCCAGCAAGTGCATTGTATTGGCCGCATGAGAAACTATTGTTCTTGTCAGTTTCCTAAGCAGAGTTGAACTAGTTATGGCCATTGTGTGTAGGAAGCACAGTTCTTTGGTTCTGAGCAAGCTGACTGTTCTGGCTCTATAGGAAACACAGTAGAGTAGAAGAGTGCTGCTTTCTCAAAAGCAGAGTGTGTTTCTTGTAAGGCGAGCCAGAGTTTAATTCCCTTTCATAAACGGAGTTGAATCACATGCAATTTCTGGTCCTAGCAGCAAGAGTTGTTTTCTGGTAAGGAGATTCACTATTGTGCTCAATTGGCCATACACATTGCAAATAGCACTCGCGTCTGTTCCCAGCAAATGCAGTGTATTGGACGCAAGAGAAACTACTGTTCTTGTCAGTTTCCTAAGCAGAGTTGAATTAGATATGGCCCTTGTGTGTAGGAAGCACAGTTCTTTAGTTCTGAGCAAGCTGACTGTTCTGGCCATGTAGGAAACAGAGTAGAAGAGTGCTGCTTTCTCTAAAGCAGAGTGTGTTTCTTGTAAGGCGAGCCAGAGTTTAATTCCCTTTCATAAACGGAGTTGAATCACATGCAGTTTCTGGTCCTAGCAGCAAAAGTTGTTTTCTGGTAAGGAGATTCACTATTGTGCTCAATTGGCCATACACATTGCAAATAGCACTCGCGTCTGTTCCTAGCAAATGCAGTGTATTGGACGCAAGAGAAACTACTGTTCTTGTCAGTTTCCTAAGCAGAGTTGAATTAGATATGGCCCTTGTGTGTAGGAAGCACAGTTCTTTAGTTCTGAGCAAGCTGACTGTTCTGGCTATATAGGAAACACAGTAGAGTAGAAGAGTGCTGCTTTCTCAAAAGCAGAGTGTGTTTCTTGTAAGGCAAGCTAGAGTTGAATTCCCTTTCATAAACGGAGTTGAATCACATGCAGTTTCTGGTCCTAGCACCAAGAGTTGTTTTCTGGTAAGGAGAGTCACTATTGTGCTCATTTGGCCATACACAGTGCAAATAGCACTCGCGTCTGTACCCAGCAAGTGAATTGTATTGGACGCAAGAGAAACTACTGTTCTTGTCAGTTTCCTAAGCAGAGTTGAACTAGTTATGGCCATTGTGTGTAGGAAGCACAGTTCTTTGGTTCTGAGCAAGCTGACTGTTCTGGCTCTATAGGAAACACAGTAGAGTAGAAGAGTGCTGCTTTCTCAAAAGCAGAGTGTGTTTCTTGTAAGGCGAGCCAGAGTTTAATTCCCTTTCATAAACGGAGTTGAATCACATGCAATTTCTGGTCCTAGCAGCAAGAGTTGTTTTCTGGTAAGGAGATTCACTATTGTGCTCAATTGGCCATACACATTGCAAATAGCACTCGCGTCTGTTCCCAGCAAATACAGTGTATTGGACACAAGAGAAACTACTGTTCTTGTCAGTTTCCTAAGCAGAGTTGAATTAGATATTGCCCTTGTGTGTAGGAAGCACAGTTCTTTAGTTCTGAGCAAGCTGACAGTTCTGGCTATATAGGAAACACAGTAGAGTAGAAGAGTGCTGCTTTCTCTAAAGCAGAGTGTGTTTCTTGTAAGGCGAGCTAGAGTTGATTTCCCTTTCATAAACGGAGTTGAATCACATGCAGTTTCTGGTCCTAGCAGCAAAAGTTGTTTTCTGGTAAGGAGATTCACTATTGTGCTCAATTGGCCATACACAGTGCAAATAGCACTCGCGTCTTATCAGAGCAAATGCAGTGTATTGGACGCAAGAGAAACTACTGTTCTTGTCAGTTTCCTAAGCAGAGTTGAACTAGTTATGGCCATTGTGTGTAGGAAGCACAGTTCTTTGCTTCTGAGCAAGCTGACTGTTCTGGCTCTATAGGAAACACAGTAGAGTAGAAGAGTGCTGCTTTCTCAAAAGCAGAGTGTGTTTCTTGTAAGGCGAGCCAGAGTTTAATTCCCTTTCATAAACGGAGTTGAATCACATGCAATTTCTGGTCCTAGCAGCAAGAGTTGTTTTCTGGTAAGGAGATTCACTATTGTGCTCAATTGGCCATACACATTGCAAATAGCACTCGCGTCTGTTCCCAGCAAATGCAGTGTATTGGACGCAAGAGAAACTACTGTTCTTGTCAGTTTCCTAAGCAGAGTTGAATTAGATATGGCCCTTGTGTGTAGGAAGCACAGTTCTTTAGTTCTGAGCAAGCTGACTGTTCTGGCTATGTAGGAAACAGAGTAGAGTAGAAGAGTGCTGCTTTCTCTAAAGCAGAGTGTGTTTCTTGTAAGGCGAGCCAGAGTTTAATTCCCTTTCATAAACGGAGTTGAATCACATGCAGTTTCTGGTCCTAGCAGCAAAAGTTGTTTTCTGGTAAGGAGATTCACTATTGTGCTCAATTGGCCATACACATTGCAAATAGCACTCGCGTCTGTTCCCAGCAAATGCAGTGTATTGGACGCAAGAGAAACTACTGTTCTTGTCAGTTTCCTAAGCAGAGTTGAATTAGATATGGCCCTTGTGTGTAGGAAGCACAGTTCTTTAGTTCTGAGCAAGCTGACTGTTCTGGCTATGTAGGAAACAGAGTAGAGTAGAAGAGTGCTGCTTTCTCTAAAGCAGAGTGTGTTTCTTGTAAGGCGAGCCAGAATTTAATTCCCTTTCATAAACGGAGTTGAATCACATGCAGTTTCTGGTCCTAGCACAAAAGTTGTTTTCTGGTAAGGAGATTCACTATTGTGCTCAATTGGCCATACACATTGCAAATAGCACTCGCGTCTGTTCCTTGCAAATGCAGTGTATTGGACGCAAGAGAAACTACTGTTCTTGTCAGTTTCCTAAGCAGAGTTGAATTAGATATGGCCCTTGTGTGTAGGAAGCACAGTTCTTTAGTTCTGAGCAAGCTGACTGTTCTGGCTATATAGGAAACACAGTAGAGTAGAAGAGTGCTGCTTTCTCAAAAGCAGAGTGTGTTTCTTGTAAGGCAAGCTAGAGTTGAATTCCCTTTCATAAACGGAGTTGAATCACATGCAGTTTCTGGTCCTAGCACCAAGAGTCGTTTTCTGGTAAGGAGAGTCACTATTGTGCTCATTTGGCCATACACAGTGCAAATAGCACTCGGGTCTGTACCCAGCAAGTGCATTGTATTGGACGCAGGAGAAACTACTGTTCTTGTCAGTTTCCTAAGCAGAGTTGAACTAGTTATGGCCATTGTGTGTAGGAAGCACAGTTCTTTGGTTCTGAGCAAGCTGACTGTTCTGGCTCTATAGGAAACACAGTAGAGTAGAAGAGTGCTGCTTTCTCAAAAGCAGAGTGTGTTTCTTGTAAGGCGAGCCAGAGTTTAATTCCCTTTCATAAACGGAGTTGAATCACATGCAATTTCTGGTCCTAGCAGCAAGAGTTGTTTTCTGGTAAGGAGATTCACTATTGTGCTCAATTGGCCATACACATTGCAAATAGCACTCGCGTCTGTTCCCAGCAAATGCAGTGTATTGGACGCAAGAGAAACTACTGTTCTTGTCAGTTTCCTAAGCAGAGTTGAATTAGATATGGCCCTTGTGTGTAGGAAGCACAGTTCTTTAGTTCTGAGCAAGCTGACTGTTCTGGCTATGTAGGAAACAGAGTAGAGTAGAAGAGTGCTGCTTTCTCTAAAGCAGAGTGTGTTTCTTGTAAGGCGAGCCAGAGTTTAATTCCATTTCATAAACGGAGTTGAATCACATGCAGTTTCTGGTCCTAGCACAAAAGTTGTTTTCTGGTAAGGAGATTCACTATTGTGCTCAATTGGCCATACACATCGCAAATAGCACTCGCGTCTGTTCCTAGCAAATGCAGTGTATTGGACGCAAGAGAAACTACTGTTCTTGTCAGTTTCCTAAGCAGAGTTGAATTAGATATGGCCCTTGTGTGTAGGAAGCACAGTTCTTTAGTTCTGAGCAAGCTGACTGTTCTGGCTATATAGGAAACACAGTAGAGTAGAAGAGTGCTGCTTTCTCAAAAGCAGAGTGTGTTTCTTGTAAGGCAAGCTAGAGTTGAATTCCCTTTCATAAACGGAGTTGAATCACATGCAGTTTCTGGTCCTAGCACCAAGAGTTGTTTTCTGGTAAGGAGAGTCACTATTGTGCTCATTTGGCCATACACAGTGCAAAAAGCACTCGGGTCTGTACCCAGCAAGTGCATTGTATTGGCCGCATGAGAAACTATTGTTCTTGTCAGTTTCCTAAGCAGAGTTGAACTAGTTATGGCCATTGTGTGTAGGAAGCACAGTTCTTTGGTTCTGAGCAAGCTGACTGTTCTGGCTCTATAGGAAACACAGTAGAGTAGAAGAGTGCTGCTTTCTCAAAAGCAGAGTGTGTTTCTTGTAAGGCGAGCCAGAGTTTAATTCCCTTTCATAAACGGAGTTGAATCACATGCAATTTCTGGTCCTAGCAGCAAGAGTTGTTTTCTGGTAAGGAGATTCACTATTGTGCTCAATTGGCCATACACATTGCAAATAGCACTCGCGTCTGTTCCCAGCAAATGCAGTGTATTGGACGCAAGAGAAACTACTGTTCTTGTCAGTTTCCTAAGCAGAGTTGAATTAGATATGGCCCTTGTGTGTAGGAAGCACAGTTCTTTAGTTCTGAGCAAGCTGACTGTTCTGGCCATGTAGGAAACAGAGTAGAAGAGTGCTGCTTTCTCTAAAGCAGAGTGTGTTTCTTGTAAGGCGAGCCAGAGTTTAATTCCCTTTCATAAACGGAGTTGAATCACATGCAGTTTCTGGTCCTAGCAGCAAAAGTTGTTTTCTGGTAAGGAGATTCACTATTGTGCTCAATTGGCCATACACATTGCAAATAGCACTCGCGTCTGTTCCTAGCAAATGCAGTGTATTGGACGCAAGAGAAACTACTGTTCTTGTCAGTTTCCTAAGCAGAGTTGAATTAGATATGGCCCTTGTGTGTAGGAAGCACAGTTCTTTAGTTCTGAGCAAGCTGACTGTTCTGGCTATATAGGAAACACAGTAGAGTAGAAGAGTGCTGCTTTCTCAAAAGCAGAGTGTGTTTCTTGTAAGGCAAGCTAGAGTTGAATTCCCTTTCATAAACGGAGTTGAATCACATGCAGTTTCTGGTCCTAGCACCAAGAGTTGTTTTCTGGTAAGGAGAGTCACTATTGTGCTCATTTGGCCATACACAGTGCAAATAGCACTCGCGTCTGTACCCAGCAAGTGAATTGTATTGGACGCAAGAGAAACTACTGTTCTTGTCAGTTTCCTAAGCAGAGTTGAACTAGTTATGGCCATTGTGTGTAGGAAGCACAGTTCTTTGGTTCTGAGCAAGCTGACTGTTCTGGCTCTATAGGAAACACAGTAGAGTAGAAGAGTGCTGCTTTCTCAAAAGCAGAGTGTGTTTCTTGTAAGGCGAGCCAGAGTTTAATTCCCTTTCATAAACGGAGTTGAATCACATGCAATTTCTGGTCCTAGCAGCAAGAGTTGTTTTCTGGTAAGGAGATTCACTATTGTGCTCAATTGGCCATACACATTGCAAATAGCACTCGCGTCTGTTCCCAGCAAATACAGTGTATTGGACACAAGAGAAACTACTGTTCTTGTCAGTTTCCTAAGCAGAGTTGAATTAGATATTGCCCTTGTGTGTAGGAAGCACAGTTCTTTAGTTCTGAGCAAGCTGACAGTTCTGGCTATATAGGAAACACAGTAGAGTAGAAGAGTGCTGCTTTCTCTAAAGCAGAGTGTGTTTCTTGTAAGGCGAGCTAGAGTTGATTTCCCTTTCATAAACGGAGTTGAATCACATGCAGTTTCTGGTCCTAGCAGCAAAAGTTGTTTTCTGGTAAGGAGATTCACTATTGTGCTCAATTGGCCATACACAGTGCAAATAGCACTCGCGTCTTATCAGAGCAAATGCAGTGTATTGGACGCAAGAGAAACTACTGTTCTTGTCAGTTTCCTAAGCAGAGTTGAACTAGTTATGGCCATTGTGTGTAGGAAGCACAGTTCTTTGGTTCTGAGCAAGCTGACTGTTCTGGCTCTATAGCAAACACAGTAGAGTAGAAGAGTGCTGCTTTCTCAAAAGCAGAGTGTGTTTCTTGTAATTCGAGCCAGAGTTTAATTCCCTTTCATAAACGGAGTTGAATCACATGCAATTTCTGGTCCTAGCAGCAAGAGTTGTTTTCTGGTAAGGAGATTCACTATTGTGCTCAATTGGCCATACACATTGCAAATAGCACTCGCGTCTGTTCCCAGCAAATGCAGTGTATTGGACGCAAGAGAAACTACTGTTCTTGTCAGTTTCCTAAGCAGAGTTGAATTAGATATGGCCCTTGTGTGT
Organism: Peromyscus californicus insignis; assembly: GCF_007827085.1. Classification (NCBI taxonomy): domain Eukaryota; kingdom Metazoa; phylum Chordata; class Mammalia; order Rodentia; family Cricetidae; genus Peromyscus; species Peromyscus californicus. The sequence continues at coordinate 44,742 of NW_026294472.1, read as the reverse complement.
AGGAAGCACAGTTCTTTAGTTCTGAGCAAGCTGACTGTTCTGGCTATGTAGGAAACACAGTAGAGTAGAAGAGTGCTGCTTTCTCTAAAGCAGAGTGTGTTTCTTGTAAGGCGAGCCAGAGTTTAATTCCCTTTCATAAACGGAGTTGAATCACATGCAGTTTCTGGTCCTAGCAGCAAAAGTTGTTTTCTGGTAAGGAGATTCACTATTGTGCTCAATTGGCCATACACATTGCAAATAGCACTCGCGTCTGTTCCCAGCAAATGCAGTGTATTGGACGCAAGAGAAACTACTGTTCTTGTCAGTTTCCTAAGCAGAGTTGAATTAGATATGGCCCTTGTGTGTAGGAAGCACAGTTCTTTAGTTCTGAGCAAGCTGACTGTTCTGGCTATATAGGAAACAGAGTAGAGTAGAAGAGTGCTGCTTTCTCAAAAGCAGAGTGTGTTTCTTGTAAGGCGAGCTAGAGTTGAATTCCCTTTCATAAACGGAGTTGAATCACATGCAGTTTCTGGTCCTAGCAGCAAAAGTTGTTTTCTGGTAAGGAGATTCACTATTGTGCTCAATTGGCCATACACATTGCAAATAGCACTCGCGTCTGTATCCCAGCAAATGCAGTGTATTGGACGCAAGAGAAACTACTGTTCTTGTCAGTTTCCTAAGCAGAGTTGAATTAGATATGGCCCTTGTGTGTAGGAAGCACAGTTCTTTAGTTCTGAGCAAGCTGACTGTTCTGGCTATATAGGAAACACAGTAGAGTAGAAGAGTGCTGCTTTCTCAAAAGCAGAGTGTGTTTCTTGTAAGGCGAGCCAGAGTTTAATTCCCTTTCATAAACGGAGTTGAATCACATGCAATTTCTGGTCCTAGCAGCAAGAGTTGTTTTCTGGTAAGGAGATTCACTATTGTGCTCAATTGGCCATACACATTGCAAATAGCACTCGCGTCTGTTCCCAGCAAATGCAGTGTATTGGACGCAAGAGAAACTACTGTTCTTGTCAGTTTCCTAAGCAGAGTTGAATTAGATATGGCCCTTGTGTGTAGGAAGCACAGTTCTTTAGTTCTGAGCAAGCTGACTGTTCTGGCTATATAGGAAACACAGTAGAGTAGAAGAGTGCTGCTTTCTCAAAAGCAGAGTGTGTTTCTTGTAAGGCGAGCTAGAGTTGATTTCCCTTTCATAAACGGAGTTGAATCACATGCAGTTTCTGGTCCTAGCACCAAAAGTTGTTTTCTGGTAAGGAGATTCACTATTGTGCTCAATTGGCCATACACAGTGCAAATAGCACTCGCGTCTGTATCCCAGCAAATGCAGTGTATTGGACGCAAGAGAAACTACTGTTCTTGTCAGTTTCCTAAGCAGAGTTGAATTAGATATGGCCCTTGTGTGTAGGAAGCACAGTTCTTTGGTTCTGAGCAAGCTGACTGTTCTGGCTATATAGGAAACACAGTAGAGTAGAAGAGTGCTGCTTTCTCAAAAGCAGAGTGTGTTTCTTGTAAGGCGAGCTAGAGTTGAATTCCCTTTCATAAACGGAGTTGAATCACATGCAGTTTCTGGTCCTAGCAGCAAGAGTTGTTTTCTGGTAAGGAGATTCACTATTGTGCTCAATTGGCCATACACAGTGCAAATAGCACTCGCGTCTTATCCCAGCAAATGCAGTGTATTGGACGCAAGAGAAACTACTGTTCTTGTCAGTTTCCTAAGCAGAGTTGAATTAGATATGGCCCTTGTGTGTAGGAAGCACAGTTCTTTAGTTCTGAGCAAGCTGACTGTTCTGGCTATATAGGAAACACAGTAGAGTAGAAGAGTGCTGCTTTCTCAAAAGCAGAGTGTGTTTCTTGTAAGGCAAGCTAGAGTTGAATTTCCTTTCATAAACGGATTTGAATCACATGCAGTTTCTGGTCCTAGCACCAAGAGTTGTTTTCTGGTAAGGAGAGTCACTATTGTGCTCATTTGGCCATACACAGTACAAATAGCACTCGCGTCTGTACCCAGCAAGTGCATTGTATTGGACGCAAGAGAAACTACTGTTCTTGTCAGTTTCCTAAGCAGAGTTGAACTAGTTATGGCCCTTGTGTGTAGGAAGCACAGTTCTTTGGTTCTGAGCAAGCTGACTGTTCTGGCTATATAGGAAACACAGTAGAGTAGAAGAGTGCTGCTTTCTCAAAAGCAGAGTGTGTTTCTTGTAAGGCGAGCCAGAGTTTACTTCCCTTTCATAAACGTAGTTGAATCACATGCAATTTCTGGTCCTAGCAGCAAGAGTTGTTTTCTGGTAAGGAGATTCACTATTGTGCTCAATTGGCCATACACATTGCAAATAGCACTCGCGTCTTATCCCAGCAAATGCAGAGTATTGGACGCAAGAGAAACTACTGTTCTTGTCAGTTTCCTAAGCAGAGTTGAATTAGATATGGCCCTTGTGTGTAGGAAGCACAGTTCTTTCGTTCTGAGCAAGCTGACTGTTCTGGCTATATAGGAAACACAGTAGAGTAGAAGAGTGCTGCTTTCTCAAAAGCAGAGTGTGTTTCTTGTAAGGCAAGCTAGATTTGAATTCCCTTTCATAAACGGAGTTGAATCACATACAGTTTCTGGTCCTAGCAGCAAGAGTTGTTTTCTGGTAAGGAGAGTCACTATTGTGCTCATTTGGCCATACACAGTGCAAATAGAACTCGCGTCTGTACCCAGCAAGTGCATTGTATTGGACGCAAGAGAAACTACTGTTCTTGTCAGTTTCCTAAGCAGAGTTGAACTAGTTATGGCCATTGTGTGTAGGAAGCACAGTTCTTTGGTTCTGAGCAAGCTGACTGTTCTGGCTCTATAGGAAACAGAGTAGAGTAGAAGAGTGCTGCTTTCTCAAAAGCAGAGTGTGTTTCTTGTAAGGCGAGCCAGAGTTTAATTCCCTTTCATAAACGGAGTTGAATCACATGCAATTTCTTGTCCTAGCAGCAAGAGTTGTTTTCTGGTAAGGAGATTCACTACTGTGCTCAATTGGCCATACACATTGCAAATAGCACTCGCGTCTGTTCCCAGCAAATGCAGTGTATTGGACGCAAGAGAAACTACTGTTCTTGTCAGTTTCCTAAGCAGAGTTGAATTAGATATGGCCCTTGTGTGTAGGAAGCACAGTTCTTTAGTTCTGAGCAAGCTGACAGTTCTGGCTATATAGGAAACAGAGTAGAGTAGAAGAGTGCTGCTTTCTCTAAAGCAGAGTGTGTTTCTTGTAAGGCGAGCTAGAGTTGATTTCCCTTTCTTAAACGGAGTTGAATCACATGCAGTTTCTGGTCCTAGCAGCAAAAGTTGTTTTCTGGTAAGGAGATTCACTATTGTGCTCAATTGGCCATACACAGTGCAAATAGCACTCGCGTCTGTACCCAGCAAGTGCATTGTATTGGACGCAAGAGAAACTACTGTTCTTGTCAGTTTCCTAAGCAGAGATGAACTAGTTATGGCCCTTGTGTGTAGGAAGCACAGTTCTTTGGTTCTGAGCAAGCTGACTGTTCTGGCTATATAGGAAACACAGTAGAGTAGAAGAGTGCTGCTTTCTCAAAAGCAGAGTGTGTTTCTTGTAAGGCGAGCTAGAGTTGATTTCCCTTTCTTAAACGGAGTTGAATCACATGCAGTTTCTGGTCCTAGCAGCAAAAGTTGTTTTCTGGTAAGGAGATTCATTATTGTGCTCAATTGGCCATACACAGTGCAAATAGCACTCGCGTCTTATCCCAGCAAATGCAGTGTATTGGACACAAGAGAAACTACTGTTCTTGTCAGTTTCCTAAGCAGAGTTGAATTAGATATGGCCCTTGTGTGTAGGAAGCACAGTTCTTTAGTTCTGAGCAAGCTGACAGTTCTGGCTATATAGGAAACAGAGTAGAGTAGAAGAGTGCTGCTTTCTCTAAAGCAGAGTGTGTTTCTTGTAAGGCGAGCTAGAGTTGATGTCCCTTTCTTAAACGGAGTTGAATCACATGCAGTTTCTGGTCCTAGCAGCAAAAGTTGTTTTCTGGTAAGGAGATTCACTATTGTGCTCAATTGGCCATACACAGTGCAAATAGCACTCGCGTCTTATCCCAGCAAATGCAGTGTATTGTACGCAAGAGAAACTACTGTTCTTGTCAGTTTCCTAAGCAGAGTTGAATTAGATATGGCCCTTGTGTGTAGGAAGCACAGTTCTTTAGTTCTGAGCAAGCTGACAGTTCTGGCTATATAGGAAACACAGTAGAGTAGAAGAGTGCTGCTTTCTCAAAAGCAGAGTGTGTTTCTTGTTAGGCGAGCTAGAGCTGATTTCCCTTTAATAAACGGAGTTGAATCACATGCAGTTTCTGCTCCTAGCAGCAAAAGTTGTTTTCTGGTAAGGAGATTCACTATTGTGCTCAATTGTCCTTACACAGTGCAAATAGCACTCACGTCTTATCCCAGCAAATGCAGTGTATTGGACGCAAGAGAAACTACTGTTCTTGTCAGTTTCCTAAGCAGAGTTGAATTAGATATGGCCCTTGTGTGTTGGAAGCACAGTTCTTTAGTTCTGAGCAAGCTGACTGTTCTGGCTCTATAGGAAGCACAGTAGAGTAGAAGAGTGCTGCTTTCTCAAAAGCAGAGTGTGTTTCTTGTAAGGCAAGCTAGAGTTGAATTCCCTTTTAGAAAAGGAGTTGAATCACATGCAGTTTCTGGTCCTAGCACCAAGAGTTGTTTTCTGGTAAGAAGTGTCACTATTGTGCTCATTTGGCCATACACAGTGCAAATAGCACTCGCGTCTGTACCCAGCAAGTGCATTGTATTGGACGCAAGAGAAACTACTGTTCTTGTCAGTTTCCTAAGCAGAGTTGAACTAGTTATGGCCATTGTGTGTAGGAAGCACAGTTCTTTGGTTCTGAGCAAGCTGACTGTTCTGGCTCTATAGGAAACACAGTAGAGTAGAAGAGTGCTGCTTTCTCAAAAGCAGAGTGTGTTTCTTGTAAGGCGAGCCAGAGTTTAATTCCCTTTCATAAACGGAGTTGAATCACATGCAATTTCTGGTCCTAGCAGCAAGAGTTGTTTTCTGGTAAGGAGATTCACTATTGTGCTCAATTGGCCATACACATTGCAAATAGCACTCGCGTCTGTTCCCAGCAAATGCAGTGTATTGGACGCAAGAGAAACTACTGTTCTTGTCAGTTTCCTAAGCAGAGTTGAATTAGATATGGCCCTTGTGTGTAGGAAGCACAGTTCTTTAGTTCTGAGCAAGCTGACTGTTCTGGCTATATAGGAAACAGAGTAGAGTAGAAGAGTGCTGCTTTCTCTAAAGCAGAGTGTGTTTCTTGTAAGGCGAGCTAGAGTTGATTTCCCTTTCATAAACGGAGTTGAATCACATGCAGTTTCTGGTCCTAGCACCAAGAGTTGTTTTCTGGTAAGGAGAGTCACTATTGTGCTCATTTGGCCATACACAGTGCAAATAGCACTCGCGTCTGTACCCAGCAAGTGCATTGTATTGGACGCAAGAGAAACTACTGTTCTTGTCAGTTTCCTAAGCAGAGATGAACTAGTTATGGCCCTTGTGTGTAGGAAGCACAGTTCTTTGGTTCTGAGCAAGCTGACTGTTCTGGCTATATAGGAAACACAGTAGAGTAGAAGAGTGCTGCTTTCTCAAAAGCAGAGTGTGTTTCTTGTAAGGCGAGCTAGAGTTGATTTCCCTTTCTTAAACGGAGTTGAATCACATGCAGTTTCTGGTCCTAGCAGCAAAAGTTGTTTTCTGGTAAGGAGATTCATTATTGTGCTCAATTGGCCATACACAGTGCAAATAGCACTCGCGTCTTATCCCAGCAAATGCAGTGTATTGGACGCAAGAGAAACTACTGTTCTTGTCAGTTTCCTAAGCAGAGTTGAATTAGATATGGCCCTTGTGTGTAGGAAGCACAGTTCTTTAGTTCTGAGCAAGCTGACTGTTCTGGCTATATAGGAAACACAGTAGAGTAGAAGAGTGCTGCTTTCTCAAAAGCAGAGTGTGTTTCTTGTAAGGCAAGCTAGAGTTGAATTTCCTTTCATAAACGGATTTGAATCACATGCAGTTTCTGGTCCTAGCACCAAGAGTTGTTTTCTGGTAAGGAGAGTCACTATTGTGCTCATTTGGCCATACACAGTGCAAATAGCACTCGCGTCTGTACCCAGCAAGTGCATTGTATTGGACGCAAGAGAAACTACTGTTCTTGTCAGGTTCCTAAGCAGAGTTGAACTAGTTATGGCCCTTGTGTGTAGGAAGCACAGTTCTTTGGTTCTGAGCAAGCTGACTGTTCTGGCTATATAGGAAACACAGTAGAGTAGAAGACTGCTGCTTTCTCAAAAGCAGAGTGTGTTTCTTGTAAGGCGAGCCAGAGTTTACTTCCCTTTCATAAACGTAGTTGAATCACATGCAATTTCTGGTCCTAGCAGCAAGAGTTGTTTTCTGGTAAGGAGATTCACTATTGTGCTCAATTGGCCATACACATTGCAAATAGCACTCGCGTCTTATCCCAGCAAATGCAGAGTATTGGACGCAAGAGAAACTACTGTTCTTGTCAGTTTCCTAAGCAGAGTTGAATTAGATATGGCCCTTGTGTGTAGGAAGCACACTTCTTTCGTTCTGAGCAAGCTGACTGTTCTGGCTATATAGGAAACACAGTAGAGTAGAAGAGTGCTGCTTTCTCAAAAGCAGAGTGTGTTTCTTGTAAGGCAAGCTAGATTTGAATTCCCTTTCATAAACGGAGTTGAATCACATACAGTTTCTGGTCCTAGCAGCAAGAGTTGTTTTCTGGTAAGGAGAGTCACTATTGTGCTCATTTGGCCATACACAGTGCAAATAGAACTCGCGTCTGTACCCAGCAAGTGCATTGTATTGGACGCAAGAGAAACTACTGTTCTTGTCAGTTTCCTAAGCAGAGTTGAACTAGTTATGGCCATTGTGTGTAGGAAGCACAGTTCTTTGGTTCTGAGCAAGCTGACTGTTCTGGCTCTATAGGAAACAGAGTAGAGTAGAAGAGTGCTGCTTTCTCAAAAGCAGAGTGTGTTTCTTGTAAGGCGAGCCAGAGTTTAATTCCCTTTCATAAACGGAGTTGAATCACATGCAATTTCTTGTCCTAGCAGCAAGAGTTGTTTTCTGGTAAGGAGATTCACTACTGTGCTCAATTGGCCATACACATTGCAAATAGCACTCGCGTCTGTTCCCAGCAAATGCAGTGTATTGGACGCAAGAGAAACTACTGTTCTTGTCAGTTTCCTAAGCAGAGTTGAATTAGATATGGCCCTTGTGTGTAGGAAGCACAGTTCTTTAGTTCTGAGCAAGCTGACTGTTCTGGCTATGTAGGAAACAGAGTAGAGTAGAAGAGTGCTGCTTTCTCAAAAGCAGAGTGTGTTTCTTGTAAGGCGAGCCAGAGTTTAATTCCCTTTCATAAACGGAGTTGAATCACATGCAATTTCTGGTCCTAGCAGAAAGAGTTGTTTTCTGGTAAGGAGATTCACTATTGTGCTCAATTGGCCATACACATTGCAAATAGCACTCGCGTCTGTTCCCAGCAAATGCAGTGTATTGGACGCAAGAGAAACTACTGTTCTTGTCAGTTTCCTAAGCAGAGTTGAATTAGATATTGCCCTTGTGTGTAGGAAGCACAGTTCTTTAGTTCTGAGCAAGCTGACAGTTCTGGCTATATAGGAAACAGAGTAGAGTAGAAGAGTGCTGCTTTCTCTAAAGCAGAGTGTGTTTCTTGTAAGGCGAGCTAGAGTTGATGTCCCTTTCTTAAACGGAGTTGAATCACATGCAGTTTCTGGTCCTAGCAGCAAAAGTTGTTTTCTGGTAAGGAGATTCACTATTGTGCTCAATTGGCCATACACAGTGCAAATAGCACTCGCGTCTTATCCCAGCAAATGCAGAGTATTGGACGCAAGAGAAACTACTGTTCTTGTCAGTTTCCTAAGCAGAGTTGAATTAGATATGGCCCTTGTGTGTAGGAAGCACAGTTCTTTAGTTCTGAGCAAGCTGACAGTTCTGGCTATATAGGAAACACAGTAGAGTAGAAGAGTGCTGCTTTCTCAAAAGCAGAGTGTGTTTCTTGTTAGGCGAGCTAGAGCTGATTTCCCTTTAATAAACGGAGTTGAATCACATGCAGTTTCTGCTCCTAGCAGCAAAAGTTGTTTTCTGGTAAGGAGATTCACTATTGTGCTCAATTGTCCTTACACAGTGCAAATAGCACTCGCGTCTTATCCCAGCAAATGCAGTGTATTGGACGCAAGAGAAACTACTGTTCTTGTCAGTTTCCTAAGCAGAGTTGAATTAGATATGGCCCTTGTGTGTTGGAAGCACAGTTCTTTAGTTTGAGCAAGCTGACTGTTCTGGCTCTATAGGAAGCACAGTAGAGAAGAAGAGTGCTGCTTTCTCAAAAGCAGAGTGTGTTTCTTGTAAGGCAAGCTAGAGTTGAATTCCCTTTTAGAAAAGGAGTTGAATCACATGCAGTTTCTGGTCCTAGCACCAAGAGTTGTTTTCTGGTAAGAAGTGTCACTATTGTGCTCATTTGGCCATACACAGTGCAAATAGCACTCGCGTCTGTACCCAGCAAGTGCATTGTATTGGACGCAAGAGAAACTACTGTTCTTGTCAGTTTCCTAAGCAGAGTTGAACTAGTTATGGCCATTGTGTGTAGGAAGCACAGTTCTTTGGTTCTGAGCAAGCTGACTGTTCTGGCTCTATAGGAAACACAGTAGAGTAGAAGAGTGCTGCTTTCTCAAAAGCAGAGTGTGTTTCTTGTAAGGCGAGCCAGAGTTTAATTCCCTTTCATAAACGGAGTTGAATCACATGCAATTTCTGGTCCTAGCAGCAAGAGTTGTTTTCTGGTAAGGAGATTCACTATTGTGCTCAATTGGCCATACACATTGCAAATAGCACTCGCGTCTGTTCCCAGCAAATGCAGTGTATTGGACGCAAGAGAAACTACTGTTCTTGTCAGTTTCCTAAGCAGAGTTGAATTAGATATGGCCCTTGTGTGTAGGAAGCACAGTTCTTTAGTTCTGAGCAAGCTGACTGTTCTGGCTATATAGGAAACAGAGTAGAGTAGAAGAGTGCTGCTTTCTCTAAAGCAGAGTGTGTTTCTTGTAAGGCGAGCTAGAGTTGATTTCCCTTTCATAAACGGAGTTGAATCACATGCAGTTTCTGGTCCTAGCACCAAGAGTTGTTTTCTGGTAAGGAGAGTCACTATTGTGCTCATTTGGCCATACACAGTGCAAATAGCACTCGCGTCTGTACCCAGCAAGTGCATTGTATTGGACACAAGAGAAACTACTGTTCTTGTCAGTTTCCTAAGCAGAGATGAACTAGTTATGGCCCTTGTGTGTAGGAAGCACAGTTCTTTGGTTCTGAGCAAGCTGACTGTTCTGGCTATATAGGAAACACAGTAGAGTAGAAGAGTGCTGCTTTCTCAAAAGCAGAGTGTGTTTCTTGTAAGGCGAGCTAGAGTTGATTTCCCTTTCTTAAACGGAGTTGAATCACATGCAGTTTCTGGTCCTAGCAGCAAAAGTTGTTTTCTGGTAAGGAGATTCATTATTGTGCTCAATTGGCCATACACAGTGCAAATAGCACTCGCGTCTTATCCCAGCAAATGCAGTGTATTGGACGCAAGAGAAACTACTGTTCTTGTCAGTTTCCTAAGCAGAGTTGAATTAGATATGGCCCTTGTGTGTAGGAAGCACAGTTCTTTAGTTCTGAGCAAGCTGACTGTTCTGGCTATATAGGAAACACAGTAGAGTAGAAGAGTGCTGCTTTCTCAAAAGCAGAGTGTGTTTCTTGTAAGGCAAGCTAGAGTTGAATTTCCTTTCATAAACGGATTTGAATCACATGCAGTTTCTGGTCCTAGCACCAAGAGTTGTTTTCTGGTAAGGAGAGTCACTATTGTGCTCATTTGGCCATACACAGTGCAAATAGCACTCGCGTCTGTACCCAGCAAGTGCATTGTATTGGACGCAAGAGAAACTACTGTTCTTGTCAGGTTCCTAAGCAGAGTTGAACTAGTTATGGCCCTTGTGTGTAGGAAGCACAGTTCTTTGGTTCTGAGCAAGCTGACTGTTCTGGCTATATAGGAAACACAGTAGAGTAGAAGACTGCTGCTTTCTCAAAAGCAGAGTGTGTTTCTTGTAAGGCGAGCCAGAGTTTACTTCCCTTTCATAAACGTAGTTGAATCACATGCAATTTCTGGTCCTAGCAGCAAGAGTTGTTTTCTGGTAAGGAGATTCACTATTGTGCTCAATTGGCCATACACATTGCAAATAGCACTCGCGTCTTATCCCAGCAAATGCAGAGTATTGGACGCAAGAGAAACTACTGTTCTTGTCAGTTTCCTAAGCAGAGTTGAATTAGATATGGCCCTTGTGTGTAGGAAGCACAGTTCTTTCGTTCTGAGCAAGCTGACTGTTCTGGCTATATAGGAAACACAGTAGAGTAGAAGAGTGCTGCTTTCTCAAAAGCAGAGTGTGTTTCTTGTAAGGCAAGCTAGATTTGAATTCCCTTTCATAAACGGAGTTGAATCACATACAGTTTCTGGTCCTAGCAGCAAGAGTTGTTTTCTGGTAAGGAGAGTCACTATTGTGCTCATTTGGCCATACACAGTGCAAATAGAACTCGCGTCTGTACCCAGCAAGTGCATTGTATTGGACGCAAGAGAAACTACTGTTCTTGTCAGTTTCCTAAGCAGAGTTGAACTAGTTATGGCCATTGTGTGTAGGAAGCACAGTTCTTTGGTTCTGAGCAAGCTGACTGTTCTGGCTCTATAGGAAACAGAGTAGAGTAGAAGAGTGCTGCTTTCTCAAAAGCAGAGTGTGTTTCTTGTAAGGCGAGCCAGAGTTTAATTCCCTTTCATAAACGGAGTTGAATCACATGCAATTTCTTGTCCTAGCAGCAAGAGTTGTTTTCTGGTAAGGAGATTCACTACTGTGCTCAATTGGCCATACACATTGCAAATAGCACTCGCGTCTGTTCCCAGCAAATGCAGTGTATTGGACACAAGAGAAACTACTGTTCTTGTCAGTTTCCTAAGCAGAGTTGAATTAGATATGGCCCTTGTGTGTAGGAAGCACAGTTCTTTAGTTCTGAGCAAGCTGACAGTTCTGGCTATATAGGAAACAGAGTAGAGTAGAAGAGTGCTGCTTTCTCTAAAGAAGAGTGTGTTTCTTGTAAGGCGAGCTAGAGTTGATTTCCCTTTCTTAAACGGAGTTGAATCACATGCAGTTTCTGGTCCTAGCAGCAAAAGTTGTTTTCTGGTAAGGAGATTCACTATTGTGCTCAATTGGCCATACACAGTGCAAATAGCACTCGCGTCTTATCCCAGCAAATGCAGTGTATTGTACGCAAGAGAAACTACTGTTCTTGTCAGTTTCCTAAGCAGAGTTGAACTAGATATGGCCCTTGTGTGTAGGAAGCACAGTTCTTTAGTTCTGAGCAAGATGACTGTTCTTGCTATATAGGAAACACAGTAGAGTAGAAGAGTGCTGCTTTCTCAAAAGCAGAGTGTGTTTCTTGTAAGGCAAGCTAGAGTTGAATTCCCTTTCATAAATGGAGTTGAATCACATGCAGTTTCTGGTCCTAGCAGCAAAAGTTGTTTTATGGTAAGGAGATTCACTGTTGTGCTCAATTGGCCATATACAGTGCAAATAGCACTCGCGTCTTAATCCAGCAAATGCAGTGTATTGGACGCAAGAGAAACTACTGTTCTTGTCAGTTTCCTAAGCAGAGTTGAATTAGATATGGCCCTTGTGTGTAGGAAGCACAGTTCTTTAGTTCTGAGCAAGCTGTCTGTTCTGGCTATGTAGGAAACAGAGTAGAGTAGAAGAGTGCTGCTTTCTCTAAAGCAGAGTGTGTTTCTTGTAAGGCGAGCCAGAGTTTAATTCCCTTTCATAAACGGAGTTGAATCCCATGCAGTTTCTGGTCCTAGCAGCAAAAGTTGTTTTCTGGTAAGGAGATTCACTATTGTGCTCAATTGGCCATACACATTGCAAATAGCACTCGCGTCTGTTCCCAGCAAATGCAGTGTATTGGACGCAAGAGAAACTACTGTTCTTGTCAGTTTCCTAATCAGAGTTGAATTAGATATGGCCCTTGTGTGTAGGAAGCACAGTTCTTTAGTTCTGAGCAAGCTGACAGTTCTGGCTATATAGGAAACACAGTAGAGTAGAAGAGTGCTGCTTTCTCAAAAGCAGAGTGTGTTTCTTGTAAGGCGAGCTAGAGCTGATTTCCCTTTCATAAACGGAGTTGAATCACATGCAGTTTCTGCTCCTAGCAGCAAAAGTTGTTTTCTGGTAAGGAGATTCACTATTGTGCTCAATTGTCCTTACACAGTGCAAATAGCACTCGCGTCTTATCCCAGCAAATGCAGTGTATTGGACGCAAGAGAAACTACTGTTCTTGTCAGTTTCCTAAGCAGAGTTGAATTAGATATGGCCCTTGTGTGTAGGAAGCACAGTTCTTTAGTTCTGAGCAAGCTGACTGTTCTGGCTATATAGGAAACACAGTAGAGTAGAAGAGTGCTGCTTTCTCAAAAGCAGAGTGTGTTTCTTGTAAGGCGAGCTAGAGTTGATTTCCCTTTCTTAAACGGAGTTGAATCACATGCAGTTTCTGGTCCTAGCAGCAAAAGTTGTTTTCTGGTAAGGAGATTCATTATTGTGCTCAATTGGCCATACACAGTGCAAATAGCACTCGCGTCTTATCCCAGCAAATGCAGTGTATTGGACGCAAGAGAAACTACTGTTCTTGTCAGTTTCCTAAGCAGAGTTGAATTAGATATGGCCCTTGTGTGTAGGAAGCACAGTTCTTTAGTTCTGAGCAAGCTGACTGTTCTGGCTATATAGGAAACACAGTAGAGTAGAAGAGTGCTGCTTTCTCAAAAGCAGAGTGTGTTTCTTGTAAGGCAAGCTAGAGTTGAATTTCCTTTCATAAACGGATTTGAATCACATGCAGTTTCTGGTCCTAGCACCAAGAGTTGTTTTCTGGTAAGGAGAGTCACTATTGTGCTCATTTGGCCATACACAGTGCAAATAGCACTCGCGTCTGTACCCAGCAAGTGCATTGTATTGGACGCAAGAGAAACTACTGTTCTTGTCAGGTTCCTAAGCAGAGTTGAACTAGTTATGGCCCTTGTGTGTAGGAAGCACAGTTCTTTGGTTCTGAGCAAGCTGACTGTTCTGGCTATATAGGAAACACAGTAGAGTAGAAGACTGCTGCTTTCTCAAAAGCAGAGTGTGTTTCTTGTAAGGCGAGCCAGAGTTTACTTCCCTTTCATAAACGTAGTTGAATCACATGCAATTTCTGGTCCTAGCAGCAAGAGTTGTTTTCTGGTAAGGAGATTCACTATTGTGCTCAATTGGCCATACACATTGCAAATAGCACTCGCGTCTTATCCCAGCAAATGCAGAGTATTGGACGCAAGAGAAACTACTGTTCTTGTCAGTTTCCTAAGCAGAGTTGAATTAGATATGGCCCTTGTGTGTAGGAAGCACAGTTCTTTCGTTCTGAGCAAGCTGACTGTTCTGGCTATATAGGAAACACAGTAGAGTAGAAGAGTGCTGCTTTCTCAAAAGCAGAGTGTGTTTCTTGTAAGGCAAGCTAGATTTGAATTCCCTTTCATAAACGGAGTTGAATCACATACAGTTTCTGGTCCTAGCAGCAAGAGTTGTTTTCTGGTAAGGAGAGTCACTATTGTGCTCATTTGGCCATACACAGTGCAAATAGAACTCGCGTCTGTACCCAGCAAGTGCATTGTATTGGACGCAAGAGAAACTACTGTTCTTGTCAGTTTCCTAAGCAGAGTTGAACTAGTTATGGCCATTGTGTGTAGGAAGCACAGTTCTTTGGTTCTGAGCAAGCTGACTGTTCTGGCTCTATAGGAAACAGAGTAGAGTAGAAGAGTGCTGCTTTCTCAAAAGCAGAGTGTGTTTCTTGTAAGGCGAGCCAGAGTTTAATTCCCTTTCATAAACGGAGTTGAATCACATGCAATTTCTTGTCCTAGCAGCAAGAGTTGTTTTCTGGTAAGGAGATTCACTACTGTGCTCAATTGGCCATACACATTGCAAATAGCACTCGCGTCTGTTCCCAGCAAATGCAGTGTATTGGACACAAGAGAAACTACTGTTCTTGTCAGTTTCCTAAGCAGAGTTGAATTAGATATGGCCCTTGTGTGTAGGAAGCACAGTTCTTTAGTTCTGAGCAAGCTGACTGTTCTGGCTATGTAGGAAACAGAGTAGAGTAGAAGAGTGCTGCTTTCTCAAAAGCAGAGTGTGTTTCTTGTAAGGCGAGCCAGAGTTTAATTCCCTTTCATAAACGGAGTTGAATCACATGCAATTTCTGGTCCTAGCAGAAAGAGTTGTTTTCTGGTAAGGAGATTCACTATTGTGCTCAATTGGCCATACACATTGCAAATAGCACTCCCGTCTGTTCCCAGCAAATGCAGTGTATTGGACGCAAGAGAAACTACTGTTCTTGTCAGTTTCCTAAGCAGCGTTGAATTAGATATTGCCCTTGTGTGTAGGAAGCACAGTTCTTTAGTTCTGAGCAAGCTGACAGTTCTGGCTATATAGGAAACAGAGTAGAGTAGAAGAGTGCTGCTTTCTCTAAAGAAGAGTGTGTTTCTTGTAAGGCGAGCTAGAGTTGATTTCCCTTTCTTAAACGGAGTTGAATCACATGCAGTTTCTGGTCCTAGCAGCAAAAGTTGTTTTCTGGTAAGGAGATTCACTATTGTGCTCAATTGGCCATACACAGTGCAAATAGCACTCGCGTCTTATCCCAGCAAATGCAGTGTATTGTACGCAAGAGAAACTACTGTTCTTGTCAGTTTCCTAAGCAGAGTTGAACTAGATATGGCCCTTGTGTGTAGGAAGCACAGTTCTTTAGTTCTGAGCAAGATGACTGTTCTTGCTATATAGGAAACACAGTAGAGTAGAAGAGTGCTGCTTTCTCAAAAGCAGAGTGTGTTTCTTGTAAGGCAAGCTAGAGTTGAATTCCCTTTCATAAATGGAGTTGAATCACATGCAGTTTCTGGTCCTAGCAGCAAAAGTTGTTTTATGGTAAGGAGATTCACTGTTGTGCTCAATTGGCCATATACAGTGCAAATAGCACTCGCGTCTTAATCCAGCAAATGCAGTGTATTGGACGCAAGAGAAACTACTGTTCTTGTCAGTTTCCTAAGCAGAGTTGAATTAGATATGGCCCTTGTGTGTAGGAAGCACAGTTCTTTAGTTCTGAGCAAGCTGTCTGTTCTGGCTATGTAGGAAACAGAGTAGAGTAGAAGAGTGCTGCTTTCTCTAAAGCAGAGTGTGTTTCTTGTAAGGCGAGCCAGAGTTTAATTCCCTTTCATAAACGGAGTTGAATCCCATGCAGTTTCTGGTCCTAGCAGCAAAAGTTGTTTTCTGGTAAGGAGATTCACTATTGTGCTCAATTGGCCATACACATTGCAAATAGCACTCGCGTCTGTTCCCAGCAAATGCAGTGTATTGGACGCAAGAGAAACTACTGTTCTTGTCAGTTTCCTAATCAGAGTTGAATTAGATATGGCCCTTGTGTGTAGGAAGCACAGTTCTTTAGTTCTGAGCAAGCTGACAGTTCTGGCTATATAGGAAACACAGTAGAGTAGAAGAGTGCTGCTTTCTCAAAAGCAGAGTGTGTTTCTTGTAAGGCGAGCTAGAGCTGATTTCCCTTTCATAAACGGAGTTGAATCACATGCAGTTTCTGCTCCTAGCAGCAAAAGTTGTTTTCTGGTAAGGAGATTCACTATTGTGCTCAATTGTCCTTACACAGTGCAAATAGCACTCGCGTCTTATCCCAGCAAATGCAGTGTATTGGACGCAAGAGAAACTACTGTTCTTGTCAGTTTCCTAAGCAGAGTTGAATTAGATATGGCCCTTGTGTGTAGGAAGCACAGTTCTTTAGTTCTGAGCAAGCTGACTGTTCTGGCTATATAGGAAACACAGTAGAGTAGAAGAGTGCTGCTTTCTCAAAAGCAGAGTGTGTTTCTTGTAAGGCGAGCTAGAGTTGATTTCCCTTTCTTAAACGGAGTTGAATCACATGCAGTTTCTGGTCCTAGCAGCAAAAGTTGTTTTCTGGTAAGGAGATTCATTATTGTGCTCAATTGGCCATACACAGTGCAAATAGCACTCGCGTCTTATCCCAGCAAATGCAGTGTATTGGACGCAAGAGAAACTACTGTTCTTGTCAGTTTCCTAAGCAGAGTTGAATTAGATATGGCCCTTGTGTGTAGGAAGCACAGTTCTTTAGTTCTGAGCAAGCTGACTGTTCTGGCTATATAGGAAACACAGTAGAGTAGAAGAGTGCTGCTTTCTCAAAAGCAGAGTGTGTTTCTTGTAAGGCAAGCTAGAGTTGAATTTCCTTTCATAAACGGATTTGAATCACATGCAGTTTCTGGTCCTAGCACCAAGAGTTGTTTTCTGGTAAGGAGAGTCACTATTGTGCTCATTTGGCCATACACAGTGCAAATAGCACTCGCGTCTGTACCCAGCAAGTGCATTGTATTGGACGCAAGAGAAACTACTGTTCTTGTCAGGTTCCTAAGCAGAGTTGAACTAGTTATGGCCCTTGTGTGTAGGAAGCACAGTTCTTTGGTTCTGAGCAAGCTGACTGTTCTGGCTATATAGGAAACACAGTAGAGTAGAAGACTGCTGCTTTCTCAAAAGCAGAGTGTGTTTCTTGTAAGGCGAGCCAGAGTTTACTTCCCTTTCATAAACGTAGTTGAATCACATGCAATTTCTGGTCCTAGCAGCAAGAGTTGTTTTCTGGTAAGGAGATTCACTATTGTGCTCAATTGGCCATACACATTGCAAATAGCACTCGCGTCTTATCCCAGCAAATGCAGAGTATTGGACGCAAGAGAAACTACTGTTCTTGTCAGTTTCCTAAGCAGAGTTGAATTAGATATGGCCCTTGTGTGTAGGAAGCACAGTTCTTTCGTTCTGAGCAAGCTGACTGTTCTGGCTATATAGGAAACACAGTAGAGTAGAAGAGTGCTGCTTTCTCAAAAGCAGAGTGTGTTTCTTGTAAGGCAAGCTAGATTTGAATTCCCTTTCATAAACGGAGTTGAATCACATACAGTTTCTGGTCCTAGCAGCAAGAGTTGTTTTCTGGTAAGGAGAGTCACTATTGTGCTCATTTGGCCATACACAGTGCAAATAGAACTCGCGTCTGTACCCAGCAAGTGCATTGTATTGGACGCAAGAGAAACTACTGTTCTTGTCAGTTTCCTAAGCAGAGTTGAACTAGTTATGGCCATTGTGTGTAGGAAGCACAGTTCTTTGGTTCTGAGCAAGCTGACTGTTCTGGCTCTATAGGAAACAGAGTAGAGTAGAAGAGTGCTGCTTTCTCAAAAGCAGAGTGTGTTTCTTGTAAGGCGAGCCAGAGTTTAATTCCCTTTCATAAACGGAGTTGAATCACATGCAATTTCTTGTCCTAGCAGCAAGAGTTGTTTTCTGGTAAGGAGATTCACTACTGTGCTCAATTGGCCATACACATTGCAAATAGCACTCGCGTCTGTTCCCAGCAAATGCAGTGTATTGGACACAAGAGAAACTACTGTTCTTGTCAGTTTCCTAAGCAGAGTTGAATTAGATATGGCCCTTGTGTGTAGGAAGCACAGTTCTTTAGTTCTGAGCAAGCTGACTGTTCTGGCTATGTAGGAAACAGAGTAGAGTAGAAGAGTGCTGCTTTCTCAAAAGCAGAGTGTGTTTCTTGTAAGGCGAGCCAGAGTTTAATTCCCTTTCATAAACGGAGTTGAATCACATGCAATTTCTGGTCCTAGCAGAAAGAGTTGTTTTCTGGTAAGGAGATTCACTATTGTGCTCAATTGGCCATACACATTGCAAATAGCACTCCCGTCTGTTCCCAGCAAATGCAGTGTATTGGACGCAAGAGAAACTACTGTTCTTGTCAGTTTCCTAAGCAGCGTTGAATTAGATATTGCCCTTGTGTGTAGGAAGCACAGTTCTTTAGTTCTGAGCAAGCTGACAGTTCTGGCTATATAGGAAACAGAGTAGAGTAGAAGAGTGCTGCTTTCTCTAAAGAAGAGTGTGTTTCTTGTAAGGCGAGCTAGAGTTGATTTCCCTTTCTTAAACGGAGTTGAATCACATGCAGTTTCTGGTCCTAGCAGCAAAAGTTGTTTTCTGGTAAGGAGATTCACTATTGTGCTCAATTGGCCATACACAGTGCAAATAGCACTCGCGTCTTATCCCAGCAAATGCAGTGTATTGTACGCAAGAGAAACTACTGTTCTTGTCAGTTTCCTAAGCAGAGTTGAACTAGATATGGCCCTTGTGTGTAGGAAGCACAGTTCTTTAGTTCTGAGCAAGATGACTGTTCTTGCTATATAGGAAACACAGTAGAGTAGAAGAGTGCTGCTTTCTCAAAAGCAGAGTGTGTTTCTTGTAAGGCAAGCTAGAGTTGAATTCCCTTTCATAAATGGAGTTGAATCACATGCAGTTTCTGGTCCTAGCAGCAAAAGTTGTTTTATGGTAAGGAGATTCACTGTTGTGCTCAATTGGCCATATACAGTGCAAATAGCACTCGCGTCTTAATCCAGCAAATGCAGTGTATTGGACGCAAGAGAAACTACTGTTCTTGTCAGTTTCCTAAGCAGAGTTGAATTAGATATGGCCCTTGTGTGTAGGAAGCACAGTTCTTTAGTTCTGAGCAAGCTGTCTGTTCTGGCTATGTAGGAAACAGAGTAGAGTAGAAGAGTGCTGCTTTCTCTAAAGCAGAGTGTGTTTCTTGTAAGGCGAGCCAGAGTTTAATTCCCTTTCATAAACGGAGTTGAATCCCATGCAGTTTCTGGTCCTAGCAGCAAAAGTTGTTTTCTGGTAAGGAGATTCACTATTGTGCTCAATTGGCCATACACATTGCAAATAGCACTCGCGTCTGTTCCCAGCAAATGCAGTGTATTGGACGCAAGAGAAACTACTGTTCTTGTCAGTTTCCTAATCAGAGTTGAATTAGATATGGCCCTTGTGTGTAGGAAGCACAGTTCTTTAGTTCTGAGCAAGCTGACAGTTCTGGCTATATAGGAAACACAGTAGAGTAGAAGAGTGCTGCTTTCTCAAAAGCAGAGTGTGTTTCTTGTAAGGCGAGCTAGAGCTGATTTCCCTTTCATAAACGGAGTTGAATCACATGCAGTTTCTGCTCCTAGCAGCAAAAGTTGTTTTCTGGTAAGGAGATTCACTATTGTGCTCAATTGTCCTTACACAGTGCAAATAGCACTCGCGTCTTATCCCAGCAAATGCAGTGTATTGGACGCAAGAGAAACTACTGTTCTTGTCAGTTTCCTAAGCAGAGTTGAATTAGATATGGCCCTTGTGTGTTGGAAGCACAGTTCTTTAGTTCTGAGCAAGCTGACTGTTCTGGCTATATAGGAAACACAGTAGAGTAGAAGAGTGCTGCTTTCTCTAAAGCAGAGTGTGTTTCTTGTAAGGCGAGCTAGAGTTGATTTCCCTTTCATAAACGGAGTTGAATCACATGCAGTTTCTGGTCCTAGCAGCAAAAGTTGTTTTCTGGTAAGGAGATTCACTATTGTGCTCAATTGGCCATACACAGTGCAAATAGCACTCGCGTCTTATCAGAGCAAATGCAGTGTATTGGACGCAAGAGAAACTACTGTTCTTGTCAGTTTCCTAAGCAGAGTTGAACTAGTTATGGCCATTGTGTGTAGGAAGCACAGTTCTTTGGTTCTGAGCAAGCTGACTGTTCTGGCTCTATAGCAAACACAGTAGAGTAGAAGAGTGCTGCTTTCTCAAAAGCAGAGTGTGTTTCTTGTAATTCGAGCCAGAGTTTAATTCCCTTTCATAAACGGAGTTGAATCACATGCAATTTCTGGTCCTAGCAGCAAGAGTTGTTTTCTGGTAAGGAGATTCACTATTGTGCTCAATTGGCCATACACATTGCAAATAGCACTCGCGTCTGTTCCCAGCAAATGCAGTGTATTGGACGCAAGAGAAACTACTGTTCTTGTCAGTTTCCTAAGCAGAGTTGAATTAGATATGGCCCTTGTGTGTAGGAAGCACAGTTCTTTAGTTCTGAGCAAGCTGACTGTTCTGGCTATGTAGGAAACACAGTAGAGTAGAAGAGTGCTGCTTTTTCAAAAGCAGAGTGTGTTTCTTGTAAGGCGAGCTAGAGTTGATTTCCCTTTCATAAACGGAGTTGAATCACATGCAGTTTCTGGTCCTAGCAGCAAAAGTTGTTTTCTGGTAAGGAGATTCACTATTGTGCTCAATTGGCCATACACATTGCAAAGAGCACTCGCGTCTTATCCCAGCAAATGCAGTGTATTGGACGCAAGAGAAACTACTGTTCTTGTCAGTTTCCTAAGCAGAGTTGAATTAGATATGGCCCTTGTGTGTACGAAGCACAGTTCTTTAGTTCTGAGCAAGCTGACTGTTCTGGCTATATAGGAAACACAGTAGAGTAGAAGAGTGCTGCTTTCTCAAAAGCAGAGTGTGTTTCTTGTAAGGCAAGCGAGAGTTGAATTCCCTTTCATAAACGGAGTTGAATCACATGCAGTTTCTGGTCCTAGCACCAAGAGTTGTTTTCTGGTAAGGAGAGTCACTATTGTGCTCAATTGGCCATACACATTGCAAATAGCACTCGCGTCTGTTCCCAGCAAATGCAGTGTATTGGACAGAAGAGAAACTACTGTTCTTGTCAGTTTCCTAAGCAGAGTTGAATTAGATATGGCCCTTTTGTGTAGGAAGCACAGTTCTTTAGTTCTGAGCAAGCTGTCTGTTCTGGCTATGTAGGAAACAGAGTAGAGTAGAAGAGTGCTGCTTTCTCTAAAGCAGAGTGTGTTTCTTGTAAGGCGAGCCAGAGTTTAATTCCCTTTCATAAACGGAGTTGAATCACATGCAGTTTCTGGTCCTAGCAGCAAAAGTTGTTTTCTGGTAAGGAGATTCACTATTGTGCTCAATTGGCCATACACATTGCAAATAGCACTCGCGTCTGTTCCCAGCAAATGCAGTGTATTGGACGCAAGAGAAACTACTGTTCTTGTCAGTTTCCTAATCAGAGTTGAATTAGATATGGCCCTTGTGTGTAGGAAGCACAGTTCTTTAGTTCTGAGCAAGCTGACAGTTCTGGCTATATAGGAAACACAGTAGAGTAGAAGAGTGCTGCTTTCTCAAAAGCAGAGTGTGTTTCTTGTAAGGCGAGCTAGAGCTGATTTCCCTTTCATAAACGGAGTTGAATCACATGCAGTTTCTGCTCCTAGCAGCAAAAGTTGTTTTCTGGTAAGGAGATTCACTATTGTGCTCAATTGTCCTTACACAGTGCAAATAGCACTCGCGTCTTATCCCAGCAAATGCAGTGTATTGGACGCAAGAGAAACTACTGTTCTTGTCAGTTTCCTAAGCAGAGTTGAATTAGATATGGCCCTTGTGTGTTGGAAGCACAGTTCTTTAGTTCTGAGCAAGCTGACTGTTCTGGCTATATAGGAAACACAGTAGAGTAGAAGAGTGCTGCTTTCTCAAAAGCAGAGTGTGTTTCTTGTAAGGCGAGCTAGAGTTGATTTCCCTTTCATAAACGGAGTTGAATCACATGCAGTTTCTGGTCCTAGCAGCAAAAGTTGTTTTCTGGTAAGGAGATTCATTATTGTGCTCAATTGGCCATACACAGTGCAAATAGCACTCGCGTCTTATCCCAGCAAATGCAGTGTATTGGACGCAAGAGAAACTACTGTTCTTGTCAGTTTCCTAAGCAGAGTTGAATTAGATATGGCCCTTGTGTGTAGGAAGCACAGTTCTTTAGTTCTGAGCAAGCTGACTGTTCTGGCTATATAGGAAACACAGTAGAGTAGAAGAGTGCTGCTTTCTCAAAAGCAGAGTGTGTTTCTTGTAAGGCAAGCTAGAGTTGAATTTCCTTTCATAAACGGATTTGAATCACATGCAGTTTCTGGTCCTAGCACCAAGAGTTGTTTTCTGGTAAGGAGAGTCACTATTGTGCTCATTTGGCCATACACAGTGCAAATAGCACTCGCGTCTGTACCCAGCAAGTGCATTGTATTGGACGCAAGAGAAACTACTGTTCTTGTCAGGTTCCTAAGCAGAGTTGAACTAGTTATGGCCCTTGTGTGTAGGAAGCACAGTTCTTTGGTTCTGAGCAAGCTGACTGTTCTGGCTATATAGGAAACACAGTAGAGTAGAAGACTGCTGCTTTCTCAAAAGCAGAGTGTGTTTCTTGTAAGGCGAGCCAGAGTTTACTTCCCTTTCATAAACGTAGTTGAATCACATGCAATTTCTGGTCCTAGCAGCAAGAGTTGTTTTCTGGTAAGGAGATTCACTATTGTGCTCAATTGGCCATACACATTGCAAATAGCACTCGCGTCTTATCCCAGCAAATGCAGAGTATTGGACGCAAGAGAAACTACTGTTCTTGTCAGTTTCCTAAGCAGAGTTGAATTAGATATGGCCCTTGTGTGTAGGAAGCACAGTTCTTTCGTTCTGAGCAAGCTGACTGTTCTGGCTATATAGGAAACACAGTAGAGTAGAAGAGTGCTGCTTTCTCAAAAGCAGAGTGTGTTTCTTGTAAGGCAAGCTAGATTTGAATTCCCTTTCATAAACGGAGTTGAATCACATACAGTTTCTGGTCCTAGCAGCAAGAGTTGTTTTCTGGTAAGGAGAGTCACTATTGTGCTCATTTGGCCATACACAGTGCAAATAGAACTCGCGTCTGTACCCAGCAAGTGCATTGTATTGGACGCAAGAGAAACTACTGTTCTTGTCAGTTTCCTAAGCAGAGTTGAACTAGTTATGGCCATTGTGTGTAGGAAGCACAGTTCTTTGGTTCTGAGCAAGCTGACTGTTCTGGCTCTATAGGAAACAGAGTAGAGTAGAAGAGTGCTGCTTTCTCAAAAGCAGAGTGTGTTTCTTGTAAGGCGAGCCAGAGTTTAATTCCCTTTCATAAACGGAGTTGAATCACATGCAATTTCTTGTCCTAGCAGCAAGAGTTGTTTTCTGGTAAGGAGATTCACTACTGTGCTCAATTGGCCATACACATTGCAAATAGCACTCGCGTCTGTTCCCAGCAAATGCAGTGTATTGGACACAAGAGAAACTACTGTTCTTGTCAGTTTCCTAAGCAGAGTTGAATTAGATATGGCCCTTGTGTGTAGGAAGCACAGTTCTTTAGTTCTGAGCAAGCTGACTGTTCTGGCTATGTAGGAAACAGAGTAGAGTAGAAGAGTGCTGCTTTCTCAAAAGCAGAGTGTGTTTCTTGTAAGGCGAGCCAGAGTTTAATTCCCTTTCATAAACGGAGTTGAATCACATGCAATTTCTGGTCCTAGCAGAAAGAGTTGTTTTCTGGTAAGGAGATTCACTATTGTGCTCAATTGGCCATACACATTGCAAATAGCACTCCCGTCTGTTCCCAGCAAATGCAGTGTATTGGACGCAAGAGAAACTACTGTTCTTGTCAGTTTCCTAAGCAGCGTTGAATTAGATATTGCCCTTGTGTGTAGGAAGCACAGTTCTTTAGTTCTGAGCAAGCTGACAGTTCTGGCTATATAGGAAACAGAGTAGAGTAGAAGAGTGCTGCTTTCTCTAAAGAAGAGTGTGTTTCTTGTAAGGCGAGCTAGAGTTGATTTCCCTTTCTTAAACGGAGTTGAATCACATGCAGTTTCTGGTCCTAGCAGCAAAAGTTGTTTTCTGGTAAGGAGATTCACTATTGTGCTCAATTGGCCATACACAGTGCAAATAGCACTCGCGTCTTATCCCAGCAAATGCAGTGTATTGTACGCAAGAGAAACTACTGTTCTTGTCAGTTTCCTAAGCAGAGTTGAACTAGATATGGCCCTTGTGTGTAGGAAGCACAGTTCTTTAGTTCTGAGCAAGATGACTGTTCTTGCTATATAGGAAACACAGTAGAGTAGAAGAGTGCTGCTTTCTCAAAAGCAGAGTGTGTTTCTTGTAAGGCAAGCTAGAGTTGAATTCCCTTTCATAAATGGAGTTGAATCACATGCAGTTTCTGGTCCTAGCAGCAAAAGTTGTTTTATGGTAAGGAGATTCACTGTTGTGCTCAATTGGCCATATACAGTGCAAATAGCACTCGCGTCTTAATCCAGCAAATGCAGTGTATTGGACGCAAGAGAAACTACTGTTCTTGTCAGTTTCCTAAGCAGAGTTGAATTAGATATGGCCCTTGTGTGTAGGAAGCACAGTTCTTTAGTTCTGAGCAAGCTGTCTGTTCTGGCTATGTAGGAAACAGAGTAGAGTAGAAGAGTGCTGCTTTCTCTAAAGCAGAGTGTGTTTCTTGTAAGGCGAGCCAGAGTTTAATTCCCTTTCATAAACGGAGTTGAATCCCATGCAGTTTCTGGTCCTAGCAGCAAAAGTTGTTTTCTGGTAAGGAGATTCACTATTGTGCTCAATTGGCCATACACATTGCAAATAGCACTCGCGTCTGTTCCCAGCAAATGCAGTGTATTGGACGCAAGAGAAACTACTGTTCTTGTCAGTTTCCTAATCAGAGTTGAATTAGATATGGCCCTTGTGTGTAGGAAGCACAGTTCTTTAGTTCTGAGCAAGCTGACAGTTCTGGCTATATAGGAAACACAGTAGAGTAGAAGAGTGCTGCTTTCTCAAAAGCAGAGTGTGTTTCTTGTAAGGCGAGCTAGAGCTGATTTCCCTTTCATAAACGGAGTTGAATCACATGCAGTTTCTGCTCCTAGCAGCAAAAGTTGTTTTCTGGTAAGGAGATTCACTATTGTGCTCAATTGTCCTTACACAGTGCAAATAGCACTCGCGTCTTATCCCAGCAAATGCAGTGTATTGGACGCAAGAGAAACTACTGTTCTTGTCAGTTTCCTAAGCAGAGTTGAATTAGATATGGCCCTTGTGTGTTGGAAGCACAGTTCTTTAGTTCTGAGCAAGCTGACTGTTCTGGCTATATAGGAAACACAGTAGAGTAGAAGAGTGCTGCTTTCTCTAAAGCAGAGTGTGTTTCTTGTAAGGCGAGCTAGAGTTGATTTCCCTTTCATAAACGGAGTTGAATCACATGCAGTTTCTGGTCCTAGCAGCAAAAGTTGTTTTCTGGTAAGGAGATTCACTATTGTGCTCAATTGGCCATACACAGTGCAAATAGCACTCGCGTCTTATCAGAGCAAATGCAGTGTATTGGACGCAAGAGAAACTACTGTTCTTGTCAGTTTCCTAAGCAGAGTTGAACTAGTTATGGCCATTGTGTGTAGGAAGCACAGTTCTTTGGTTCTGAGCAAGCTGACTGTTCTGGCTCTATAGCAAACACAGTAGAGTAGAAGAGTGCTGCTTTCTCAAAAGCAGAGTGTGTTTCTTGTAATTCGAGCCAGAGTTTAATTCCCTTTCATAAACGGAGTTGAATCACATGCAATTTCTGGTCCTAGCAGCAAGAGTTGTTTTCTGGTAAGGAGATTCACTATTGTGCTCAATTGGCCATACACATTGCAAATAGCACTCGCGTCTGTTCCCAGCAAATGCAGTGTATTGGACGCAAGAGAAACTACTGTTCTTGTCAGTTTCCTAAGCAGAGTTGAATTAGATATGGCCCTTGTGTGTAGGAAGCACAGTTCTTTAGTTCTGAGCAAGCTGACTGTTCTGGCTATGTAGGAAACACAGTAG
The DNA here is from genome assembly GCF_007827085.1 of Peromyscus californicus insignis. Classification (NCBI taxonomy): domain Eukaryota; kingdom Metazoa; phylum Chordata; class Mammalia; order Rodentia; family Cricetidae; genus Peromyscus; species Peromyscus californicus. The sequence goes on along the minus strand of NW_026294472.1, from coordinate 19,148 downwards.
AGTAGAAGAGTGCTGCTTTTTCAAAAGCAGAGTGTGTTTCTTGTAAGGCGAGCTAGAGTTGATTTCCCTTTCATAAACGGAGTTGAATCACATGCAGTTTCTGGTCCTAGCAGCAAAAGTTGTTTTCTGGTAAGGAGATTCACTATTGTGCTCAATTGGCCATACACATTGCAAAGAGCACTCGCGTCTTATCCCAGCAAATGCAGTGTATTGGACGCAAGAGAAACTACTGTTCTTGTCAGTTTCCTAAGCAGAGTTGAATTAGATATGGCCCTTGTGTGTACGAAGCACAGTTCTTTAGTTCTGAGCAAGCTGACTGTTCTGGCTATATAGGAAACACAGTAGAGTAGAAGAGTGCTGCTTTCTCAAAAGCAGAGTGTGTTTCTTGTAAGGCAAGCGAGAGTTGAATTCCCTTTCATAAACGGAGTTGAATCACATGCAGTTTCTGGTCCTAGCACCAAGAGTTGTTTTCTGGTAAGGAGAGTCACTATTGTGCTCAATTGGCCATACACATTGCAAATAGCACTCGCGTCTGTTCCCAGCAAATGCAGTGTATTGGACAGAAGAGAAACTACTGTTCTTGTCAGTTTCCTAAGCAGAGTTGAATTAGATATGGCCCTTTTGTGTAGGAAGCACAGTTCTTTAGTTCTGAGCAAGCTGTCTGTTCTGGCTATGTAGGAAACAGAGTAGAGTAGAAGAGTGCTGCTTTCTCTAAAGCAGAGTGTGTTTCTTGTAAGGCGAGCCAGAGTTTAATTCCCTTTCATAAACGGAGTTGAATCACATGCAGTTTCTGGTCCTAGCAGCAAAAGTTGTTTTCTGGTAAGGAGATTCACTATTGTGCTCAATTGGCCATACACATTGCAAATAGCACTCGCGTCTGTTCCCAGCAAATGCAGTGTATTGGACGCAAGAGAAACTACTGTTCTTGTCAGTTTCCTAATCAGAGTTGAATTAGATATGGCCCTTGTGTGTAGGAAGCACAGTTCTTTAGTTCTGAGCAAGCTGACAGTTCTGGCTATATAGGAAACACAGTAGAGTAGAAGAGTGCTGCTTTCTCAAAAGCAGAGTGTGTTTCTTGTAAGGCGAGCTAGAGCTGATTTCCCTTTCATAAACGGAGTTGAATCACATGCAGTTTCTGCTCCTAGCAGCAAAAGTTGTTTTCTGGTAAGGAGATTCACTATTGTGCTCAATTGTCCTTACACAGTGCAAATAGCACTCGCGTCTTATCCCAGCAAATGCAGTGTATTGGACGCAAGAGAAACTACTGTTCTTGTCAGTTTCCTAAGCAGAGTTGAATTAGATATGGCCCTTGTGTGTTGGAAGCACAGTTCTTTAGTTCTGAGCAAGCTGACTGTTCTGGCTATATAGGAAACACAGTAGAGTAGAAGAGTGCTGCTTTCTCTAAAGCAGAGTGTGTTTCTTGTAAGGCGAGCTAGAGTTGATTTCCCTTTCATAAACGGAGTTGAATCACATGCAGTTTCTGGTCCTAGCAGCAAAAGTTGTTTTCTGGTAAGGAGATTCACTATTGTGCTCAATTGGCCATACACAGTGCAAATAGCACTCGCGTCTTATCAGAGCAAATGCAGTGTATTGGACGCAAGAGAAACTACTGTTCTTGTCAGTTTCCTAAGCAGAGTTGAAATAGTTATGGCCATTGTGTGTAGGAAGCACAGTTCTTTGCTTCTGAGCAAGCTGACTGTTCTGGCTCTATAGCAAACACAGTAGAGTAGAAGAGTGCTGCTTTCTCAAAAGCAGAGTGTGTTTCTTTTAAGGCAAGCTAGAGTTGAATTCCCTTTCATAAACGGAGTTGAATCACATGCAGTTTCTGGTCCTAGCACCAAGAGTTGTTTTCTGGTAAGGAGAGTCACTATTGTGCTCATTTGGCCATACACAGTGCAAATAGCACTCGGGTCTGTACCCAGCAAGTGCATTGTATTGGCCGCATGAGAAACTATTGTTCTTGTCAGTTTCCTAAGCAGAGTTGAACTAGTTATGGCCATTGTGTGTAGGAAGCACAGTTCTTTGGTTCTGAGCAAGCTGACTGTTCTGGCTCTATAGGAAACACAGTAGAGTAGAAGAGTGCTGCTTTCTCAAAAGCAGAGTGTGTTTCTTGTAAGGCGAGCCAGAGTTTAATTCCCTTTCATAAACGGAGTTGAATCACATGCAATTTCTGGTCCTAGCAGCAAGAGTTGTTTTCTGGTAAGGAGATTCACTATTGTGCTCAATTGGCCATACACATTGCAAATAGCACTCGCGTCTGTTCCCAGCAAATGCAGTGTATTGGACGCAAGAGAAACTACTGTTCTTGTCAGTTTCCTAAGCAGAGTTGAATTAGATATGGCCCTTGTGTGTAGGAAGCACAGTTCTTTAGTTCTGAGCAAGCTGACTGTTCTGGCTATGTAGGAAACACAGTAGAGTAGAAGAGTGCTGCTTTTTCAAAAGCAGAGTGTGTTTCTTGTAAGGCGAGCTAGAGTTGATTTCCATTTCATAAACGGAGTTGAATCACATGCAGTTTCTGGTCCTAGCAGCAAAAGTTGTTTTCTGGTAAGGAGATTCACTATTGTGCTCAATTGGCCATACACATTGCAAATAGCACTCGCGTCTTATCCCAGCAAATGCAGTGTATTGGACGCAAGAGAAACTACTGTTCTTGTCAGTTTACTAAGCAGAGTTGAATTAGATATGGCCCTTGTGTGTAGGAAGCACAGTTCTTTAGTTCTGAGCAAGCTGACTGTTCTGGCTATATAGGAAACACAGTAGAGTAGAAGAGTGCTGCTTTCTCAAAAGCAGAGTGTGTTTCTTGTAAGGCAAGCGAGAGTTGAATTCCCTTTCATAAACGGAGTTGAATCACATGCAGTTTCTGGTCCTAGCACCAAGAGTTGTTTTCTGGTAAGGAGAGTCACTATTGTGCTCAATTGGCCATACACATTGCAAATAGCACTCGCGTCTGTTCCCAGCAAATGCAGTGTATTGGACACAAGAGAAACTACTGTTCGTGTCAGTTTCCTAAGCAGAGTTGAATTAGATATGGCCCTTTTGTGTAGGAAGCACAGTTCTTTAGTTCTGAGCAAGCTGACTGTTCTGGCTATGTAGGAAACAGAGTAGAGTAGAAGAGGGCTGCTTTCTCTAAAGCAGAGTGTGTTTCTTGTAAGGCGAGCCAGAATTTAATTCCCTTTCATAAACGGAGTTGAATCACATGCAGTTTCTGGTCCTAGCACAAAAGTTGTTTTCTGGTAAGGAGATTCACTATTGTGCTCAATTGGCCATACACATTGCAAATAGCACTCGCGTCTGTTCCTTGCAAATGCAGTGTATTGGACGCAAGAGAAACTACTGTTCTTGTCAGTTTCCTAAGCAGAGTTGAATTAGATATGGCCCTTGTGTGTAGGAAGCACAGTTCTTTAGTTCTGAGCAAGCTGACTGTTCTGGCTATATAGGAATCACAGTAGAGTAGAAGAGTGCTGCTTTCTCAAAAGCAGAGTGTGTTTCTTGTAAGGCAAGCTAGAGTTGAATTCCCTTTCATAAACGGAGTTGAATCACATGCAGTTTCTGGTCCTAGCACCAAGAGTCGTTTTCTGGTAAGGAGAGTCACTATTGTGCTCATTTGGCCATACACAGTGCAAATAGCACTCGGGTCTGTACCCAGCAAGTGCATTGTATTGGACGCAGGAGAAACTACTGTTCTTGTCAGTTTCCTAAGCAGAGTTGAACTAGTTATGGCCATTGTGTGTAGGAAGCACAGTTCTTTGGTTCTGAGCAAGCTGACTGTTCTGGCTCTATAGGAAACACAGTAGAGTAGAAGAGTGCTGCTTTCTCAAAAGCAGAGTGTGTTTCTTGTAAGGCGAGCCAGAGTTTAATTCCCTTTCATAAACGGAGTTGAATCACATGCAATTTCTGGTCCTAGCAGCAAGAGTTGTTTTCTGGTAAGGAGATTCACTATTGTGCTCAATTGGCCATACACATTGCAAATAGCACTCGCGTCTGTTCCCAGCAAATGCAGTGTATTGGACGCAAGAGAAACTACTGTTCTTGTCAGTTTCGTAAGCAGAGTTGAATTAGATATGGCCCTTGTGTGTAGGAAGCACAGTTCTTTAATTCTGAGCAAGCTGACTGTTCTGGCCATGTAGGAAACAGAGTAGAAGAGTGCTGCTTTCTCTAAAGCAGAGTGTGTTTCTTGTAAGGCGAGCCAGAGTTTAATTCCCTTTCATAAACGGAGTTGAATCACATGCAGTTTCTGGTCCTAGCAGCAAAAGTTGTTTTCTGGTAAGGAGATTCACTATTGTGCTCAATTGGCCATACACATTGCAAATAGCACTCGCGTCTGTTCCCAGCAAATGCAGTGTATTGGACGCAAGAGAAACTACTGTTCTTGTCAGTTTCCTAAGCAGAGTTGAATTAGATATGGCCCTTGTGTGTAGGAAGCACAGTTCTTTAGTTCTGAGCAAGCTGACTGTTCTGGCTATGTAGGAAACAGAGTAGAGTAGAAGAGTGCTGCTTTCTCTAAAGCAGAGTGTGTTTCTTGTAAGGCGAGCCAGAATTTAATTCCCTTTCATAAACGGAGTTGAATCACATGCAGTTTCTGGTCCTAGCACAAAAGTTGTTTTCTGGTAAGGAGATTCACTATTGTGCTCAATTGGCCATACACATTGCAAATAGCACTCGCGTCTGTTCCTTGCAAATGCAGTGTATTGGACGCAAGAGAAACTACTGTTCTTGTCAGTTTCCTAAGCAGAGTTGAATTAGATATGGCCCTTGTGTGTAGGAAGCACAGTTCTTTAGTTCTGAGCAAGCTGACTGTTCTGGCTATATAGGAAACACAGTAGAGTAGAAGAGTGCTGCTTTCTCAAAAGCAGAGTGTGTTTCTTGTAAGGAAACCTAGAGTTGAATTCCCTTTCATAAACGGAGTTGAATCACATGCAGTTTCTGGTCCTAGCACCAAGAGTCGTTTTCTGGTAAGGAGAGTCACTATTGTGCTCATTTGGCCATACACAGTGCAAATAGCACTCGGGTCTGTATCCAGCAAGTGCATTGTATTGGACGCAGGAGAAACTACTGTTCTTGTCAGTTTCCTAAGCAGAGTTGAACTAGTTATGGCCATTGTGTGTAGGAAGCACAGTTCTTTGGTTCTGAGCAAGCTGACTGTTCTGGCTCTATAGGAAACACAGTAGAGTAGAAGAGTGCTGCTTTCTCAAAAGCAGAGTGTGTTTCTTGTAAGGCGAGCCAGAGTTTAATTCCCTTTCATAAACGGAGTTGAATCACATGCAATTTCTGGTCCTAGCAGCAAGAGTTGTTTTCTGGTAAGGAGATTCACTATTGTGCTCAATTGGCCATACACATTGCAAATAGCACTCGCGTCTGTTCCCAGCAAATGCAGTGTATTGGACGCAAGAGAAACTACTGTTCTTGTCAGTTTCCTAAGCAGAGTTGAATTAGATATGGCCCTTGTGTGTAGGAAGCACAGTTCTTTAGTTCTGAGCAAGCTGACTGTTCTGGCCATGTAGGAAACAGAGTAGAAGAGTGCTGCTTTCTCTAAAACAGAGTGTGTTTCTTGTAAGGCGAGCCAGAGTTTAATTCCCTTTCATAAACGGAGTTGAATCACATGCAGTTTCTGGTCCTAGCAGCAAAAGTTGTTTTCTGGTAAGGAGATTCACTATTGTGCTCAATTGGCCATACACATTGCAAATAGCACTCGCGTCTGTTCCTAGCAAATGCAGTGTATTGGACGCAAGAGAAACTACTGTTCTTGTCAGTTTCCTAAGCAGAGTTGAACTAGTTATGGCCATTGTGTGTAGGAAGCACAGTTCTTTAGTTCTGAGCAAGCTGACTGTTCTGGCTATATAGGAAACACAGTAGAGTAGAAGAGTGCTGTTTTCTCAAAAGCAGAGTGTGTTTCTTGTAAGGCAAGCTAGAGTTGAATTCCCTTTCATAAACGGAGTTGAATCACATGCAGTTTCTGGTCCTAGCACCAAGAGTTGTTTTCTGGTAAGGAGAGTCACTATTGTGCTCATTTGGCCATACACAGTGCAAATAGCACTCGCGTCTGTACCCAGCAAGTGAATTGTATTGGACGCAAGAGAAACTACTGTTCTTGTCAGTTTCCTAAGCAGAGTTGAACTAGTTATGGCCATTGTGTGTAGGAAGCACAGTTCTTTGGTTCTGAGCAAGCTGACTGTTCTGGCTCTATAGGAAACACAGTAGAGTAGAAGAGTGCTGCTTTCTCAAAAGCAGAGTGTGTTTCTTGTAAGGCGAGCCAGAGTTTAATTCCCTTTCATAAACGGAGTTGAATCACATGCAATTTCTGGTCCTAGCAGCAAGAGTTGTTTTCTGGTAAGGAGATTCACTATTGTGCTCAATTGGCCATACACATTGCAAATAGCACTCGCGTCTGTTCCCAGCAAATACAGTGTATTGGACACAAGAGAAACTACTGTTCTTGTCAGTTTCCTAAGCAGAGTTGAATTAGATATTGCCCTTGTGTGTAGGAAGCACAGTTCTTTAGTTCTGAGCAAGCTGACAGTTCTGGCTATATAGGAAACACAGTAGAGTAGAAGAGTGCTGCTTTCTCTAAAGCAGAGTGTGTTTCTTGTAAGGCGAGCTAGAGTTGATTTCCCTTTCATAAACGGAGTTGAATCACATGCAGTTTCTGGTCCTAGCAGCAAAAGTTGTTTTCTGGTAAGGAGATTCACTATTGTGCTCAATTGGCCATACACAGTGCAAATAGCAATCGCGTCTTATCAGAGCAAATGCAGTGTATTGGACGCAAGAGAAACTACTGTTCTTGTCAGTTTCCTAAGCAGAGTTGAACTAGTTATGGCCATTGTGTGTAGGAAGCACAGTTCTTTGGTTCTGAGCAAGCTGACTGTTCTGGCTCTATAGCAAACACAGTAGAGTAGAAGAGTGCTGCTTTCTCAAAAGCAGAGTGTGTTTCTTGTAATTCGAGCCAGAGTTTAATTCCCTTTCATAAACGGTGTTGAATCACATGCAATTTCTGGTCCTAGCAGCAAGAGTTGTTTTCTGGTAAGGAGATTCACTATTGTGCTCAATTGGCCATACACATTGCAAATAGCACTCGCGTCTGTTCCCAGCAAATGCAGTGTATTGGACGCAAGAGAAACTACTGTTCTTGTCAGTTTCCTAAGCAGAGTTGAATTAGATATGGCCCTTGTGTGTAGGAAGCACAGTTCTTTAGTTCTGAGCAAGCTGACTGTTCTGGCTATGTAGGAAACACAGTAGAGTAGAAGAGTGCTGCTTTCTCTAAAGCAGAGTGTGTTTCTTGTAAGGCAAGCCAGAGTTTAATTCCCTTTCATAAACGGAGTTGAATCACATGCAGTTTCTGGTCCTAGCAGCAAAAGTTGTTTTCTGGTAAGGAGATTCACTATTGTGCTCAATTGGCCATACACATTGCAAATAGCACTCGCGTCTGTTCCCAGCAAATGCAGTGTATTGGACGCAAGAGAAACTACTGTTCTTGTCAGTTTCCTAAGCAGAGTTGAATTAGATATGGCCCTTGTGTGTTGGAAGCACAGTTCTTTAGTTCTGAGCAAGCTGACTGTTCTGGCTATATAGGAAACACAGTAGAGTAGAAGAGTGCTGCTTTCTCAAAAGCAGAGTGTGTTTCTTGTAAGGCAAGCTAGAGTTGAATTCCCTTTTAGAAAAGGAGTTGAATCACATGCAGTTTCTGGTCCTAGCACCAAGAGTTGTTTTCTGGTAAGAAGTGTCACTATTGTGCTCATTTGGCCATACACAGTGCAAATAGCACTCGCGTCTGTACCCAGCAAGTGCATTGTATTGGACGCAAGAGAAACTACTGTTCTTGTCAGTTTCCTAAGCAGAGTTGAACTAGTTATGGCCATTGTGTGTAGGAAGCACAGTTCTTTGGTTCTGAGCAAGCTGACTGTTCTGGCTCTATAGGAAACACAGTAGAGTAGAAGAGTGCTGCTTTCTCAAAAGCAGAGTGTGTTTCTTGTAAGGCGAGCCAGAGTTTAATTCCCTTTCATAAACGGAGTTGAATCACATGCAATTTCTGGTCCTAGCAGCAAGAGTTGTTTTCTGGTAAGGAGATTCACTATTGTGCTCAATTGGCCATACACATTGCAAATAGCACTCGCGTCTGTTCCCAGCAAATGCAGTGTATTGGACGCAAGAGAAACTACTGTTTTTGTCAGTTTCCTAAGCAGAGTTGAATTAGATATTGCCCTTGTGTGTAGGAAGCACAGTTCTTTAGTTCTGAGCAAGCTGACTGTTCTGGCTATATAGGAAACAGAGTAGAGTAGAAGAGTGCTGCTTTCTCTAAAGCAGAGTGTGTTTCTTGTAAGGCGAGCTAGAGTTGATTTCCCTTTCATAAACGGAGTTGAATCACATGCAGTTTCTGGTCCTAGCACCAAGAGTTGTTTTCTGGTAAGGAGAGTCACTATTGTGCTCAATTGGCCATACACATTGCAAATAGCACTCGCGTCTGTTCCCAGCAAATACAGTGTATTGGACACAAGAGAAACTACTGTTCTTGTCAGTTTCCTAAGCAGAGTTGAATTAGATATGGCCCTTGTGTGTAGGAAGCACAGTTCTTTAGTTCTGAGCAAGCTGACAGTTCTGGCTATATAGGAAACACAGTAGAGTAGAAGAGTGCTGCTTTCTCTAAAGCAGAGTGTGTTTCTTGTAAGGCGAGCTAGAGTTGATTTCCCTTTCATAAACGGAGTTGAATCACATGCAGTTTCTGGTCCTAGCAGCAAAAGTTGTTTTCTGGTAAGGAGATTCACTATTGTGCTCAATTGGCCATACACAGTGCAAATAGCACTCGCGTCTTATCAGAGCAAATGCAGTGTATTGGACGCAAGAGAAACTACTGTTCTTGTCAGTTTCCTAAGCAGAGTTGAACTAGTTATGGCCATTGTGTGTAGGAAGCACAGTTCTTTGGTTCTGAGCAAGCTGACTGTTCTGGCTCTATAGCAAACACAGTAGAGTAGAAGAGTGCTGCTTTCTCAAAAGCAGAGTGTGTTTCTTGTAATTCGAGCCAGAGTTTAATTCCCTTTCATAAACGGTGTTGAATCACATGCAATTTCTGGTCCTAGCAGCAAGAGTTGTTTTCTGGTAAGGAGATTCACTATTGTGCTCAATTGGCCATACACATTGCAAATAGCACTCGCGTCTGTTCCCAGCAAATGCAGTGTATTGGACGCAAGAGAAACTACTGTTCTTGTCAGTTTCCTAAGCAGAGTTGAATTAGATATGGCCCTTGTGTGTAGGAAGCACAGTTCTTTAGTTCTGAGCAAGCTGACTGTTCTGGCTATGTAGGAAACACAGTAGAGTAGAAGAGTGCTGCTTTCTCTAAAGCAGAGTGTGTTTCTTGTAAGGCGAGCCAGAGTTTAATTCCCTTTCATAAACGGAGTTGAATCACATGCAGTTTCTGGTCCTAGCAGCAAAAGTTGTTTTCTGGTAAGGAGATTCACTATTGTGCTCAATTGGCCATACACATTGCAAATAGCACTCGCGTCTGTTCCCAGCAAATGCAGTGTATTGGACGCAAGAGAAACTACTGTTCTTGTCAGTTTCCTAAGCAGAGTTGAATTAGATATGGCCCTTGTGTGTTGGAAGCACAGTTCTTTAGTTCTGAGCAAGCTGACTGTTCTGGCTATATAGGAAACACAGTAGAGTAGAAGAGTGCTGCTTTCTCAAAAGCAGAGTGTGTTTCTTGTAAGGCAAGCTAGAGTTGAATTCCCTTTTAGAAAAGGAGTTGAATCACATGCAGTTTCTGGTCCTAGCACCAAGAGTTGTTTTCTGGTAAGAAGTGTCACTATTGTGCTCATTTGGCCATACACAGTGCAAATAGCACTCGCGTCTGTACCCAGCAAGTGCATTGTATTGGACGCAAGAGAAACTACTGTTCTTGTCAGTTTCCTAAGCAGAGTTGAACTAGTTATGGCCATTGTGTGTAGGAAGCACAGTTCTTTGGTTCTGAGCAAGCTGACTGTTCTGGCTCTATAGGAAACACAGTAGAGTAGAAGAGTGCTGCTTTCTCAAAAGCAGAGTGTGTTTCTTGTAAGGCGAGCCAGAGTTTAATTCCCTTTCATAAACGGAGTTGAATCACATGCAATTTCTGGTCCTAGCAGCAAGAGTTGTTTTCTGGTAAGGAGATTCACTATTGTGCTCAATTGGCCATACACATTGCAAATAGCACTCGCGTCTGTTCCCAGCAAATGCAGTGTATTGGACGCAAGAGAAACTACTGTTCTTGTCAGTTTCCTAAGCAGAGTTGAATTAGATATTGCCCTTGTGTGTAGGAAGCACAGTTCTTTAGTTCTGAGCAAGCTGACTGTTCTGGCTATATAGGAAACAGAGTAGAGTAGAAGAGTGCTGCTTTCTCTAAAGCAGAGTGTGTTTCTTGTAAGGCGAGCTAGAGTTGATTTCCCTTTCATAAACGGAGTTGAATCACATGCAGTTTCTGGTCCTAGCACCAAGAGTTGTTTTCTGGTAAGGAGAGTCACTATTGTGCTCATTTGGCCATACACAGTGCAAATAGCACTCGCGTCTGTACCCAGCAAGTGCATTGTATTGGACGCAAGAGAAACTACTGTTCTTGTCAGTTTCCTAAGCAGAGTTGAACTAGTTATGGCCCTTGTGTGTAGGAAGCACAGTTCTTTGGTTCTGAGCAAGCTGACTGTTCTGGCTATATAGGAAACACAGTAGAGTAGAAGAGTGCTGCTTTCTCAAAAGCAGAGTGTGTTTCTTGTAAGGCGAGCTAGAGTTGATTTCCCTTTCATAAACGGAGTTGAATCACATGCAGTTTCTGGTCCTAGCAGCAAAAGTTGTTTTCTGGTAAGGAGATTCACTATTGTGCTCAATTGGCCATACACAGTGCAAATAGCACTCGCGTCTTATCCCAGCAAATGCAGTGTATTGGACGCAAGAGAAACTACTGTTCTTGTCAGTTTCCTAAGCAGAGTTGAATTAGATTATGGCCCTTGTGTGTAGGAAGCACAGTTCTTTAGTTCTGAGCAAGCTGACTGTTCTGGCTCTATAGGAAACACAGTAGAGTAGAAGAGTGCTGCTTTCTCAAAAGCAGAGTGTGTTTCTTGTAAGGCAAGCTAGAGTTGAATTCCCTTTCATAAACGGATGTTGAATCACATGCAGTTTCTGGTCCTAGCACCAAGAGTTGTTTTCTGGTAAGGAGAGTCACTATTGTGCTCATTTGGCCATACACAGTGCAAATAGCACTCGCGTCTGTACCCAGCAAGTGCATTGTATTGGACGCAAGAGAAACTACTGTTCTTGTCAGTTTCCTAAGCAGAGTTGAACTAGTTATGGCCCTTGTGTGTAGGAAGCACAGTTCTTTGGTTCTGAGCAAGCTGACTGTTCTGGCTATATAGGAAACACAGTAGAGTAGAAGAGTGCTGCTTTCTCAAAAGCAGAGTGTGTTTCTTGTAAGGCGAGCCAGAGTTTAATTCCCTTTCATAAACGGAGTTGAATCACATGCAATTTCTGGTCCTAGCAGCAAGAGTTGTTTTCTGGTAAGGAGATTCACTATTGTGCTCAATTGGCCATACACATTGCAAATAGCACTCGCGTCTGTTCCCAGCAAATGCAGTGTATTGGACGCAAGAGAAACTACTGTTCTTGTCAGTTTCCTAAGCAGAGTTGAATTAGATATGGCCCTTGTGTGTAGGAAGCACAGTTCTTTAGTTCTGAGCAAGCTGACTGTTCTGGCTATATAGGAAACACAGTAGAGTAGAAGAGTGCTGCTTTCTCAAAAGCAGAGTGTGTTTCTTGTAAGGCAAGCTAGAGTTGAATTCCCTTTCATAAACGGAGTTGAATCACATGCAGTTTCTGGTCCTAGCACCAAGAGTTGTTTTCTGGTAAGGAGATGTCACTATTGTGCTCATTTGGCCATACACAGTGCAAATAGCACTCGCGTCTGTACCCAGCAAGTGCATTGTATTGGACGCAAGAGAAACTACTGTTCTTGTCAGTTTCCTAAGCAGAGTTGAACTAGTTATGGCCATTGTGTGTAGGAAGCACAGTTCTTTGGTTCTGAGCAAGCTGACTGTTCTGGCTCTATAGGAAACACAGTAGAGTAGAAGAGTGCTGCTTTCTCAAAAGCAGAGTGTGTTTCTTGTAAGGCGAGCCAGAGTTTAATTCCCTTTCATAAACGGAGTTGAATCACATGCAGTTTCTGGTCCTAGCAGCAAAAGTTGTTTTCTGGTAAGGAGATTCACTATTGTGCTCAATTGGCCATACACATTGCAAATAGCACTCGCGTCTGTTCCCAGCAAATGCAGTGTATTGGACGCAAGAGAAACTACTGTTCTTGTCAGTTTCCTAAGCAGAGTTGAATTAGATATGGCCCTTGTGTGTAGGAAGCACAGTTCTTTAGTTCTGAGCAAGCTGACTGTTCTGGCTATATAGGAAACAGAGTAGAGTAGAAGAGTGCTGCTTTCTCTAAAGCAGAGTGTGTTTCTTGTAAGGCGAGCTAGAGTTGAATTCCCTTTCATAAACGGAGTTGAATCACATGCAGTTTCTGGTCCTAGCACCAAGAGTTGTTTTCTGGTAAGGAGAGTCACTATTGTGCTCATTTGGCCATACACAGTGCAAAAAGCACTCGGGTCTGTACCCAGCAAGTGCATTGTATTGGCCGCATGAGAAACTATTGTTCTTGTCAGTTTCCTAAGCAGAGTTGAACTAGTTATGGCCATTGTGTGTAGGAAGCACAGTTCTTTGGTTCTGAGCAAGCTGACTGTTCTGGCTCTATAGGAAACACAGTAGAGTAGAAGAGTGCTGCTTTCTCAAAAGCAGAGTGTGTTTCTTGTAAGGCGAGCCAGAGTTGAATTCCCTTTCATAAACGGAGTTGAATCACATGCAATTTCTGGTCCTAGCAGCAAGAGTTGTTTTCTGGTAAGGAGATTCACTATTGTGCTCAATTGGCCATACACATTGCAAATAGCACTCGCGTCTGTTCCCAGCAAATGCAGTGTATTGGACGCAAGAGAAACTACTGTTCTTGTCAGTTTCCTAAGCAGAGTTGAATTAGATATGGCCCTTGTGTGTAGGAAGCACAGTTCTTTAGTTCTGAGCAAGCTGACTGTTCTGGCCATGTAGGAAACAGAGTAGAAGAGTGCTGCTTTCTCTAAAGCAGAGTGTGTTTCTTGTAAGGCGAGCCAGAGTTTAATTCCCTTTCATAAACGGAGTTGAATCACATGCAGTTTCTGGTCCTAGCAGCAAAAGTTGTTTTCTGGTAAGGAGATTCACTATTGTGCTCAATTGGCCATACACATTGCAAATAGCACTCGCGTCTGTTCCTAGCAAATGCAGTGTATTGGACGCAAGAGAAACTACTGTTCTTGTCAGTTTCCTAAGCAGAGTTGAACTAGTTATGGCCATTGTGTGTAGGAAGCACAGTTCTTTAGTTCTGAGCAAGCTGACTGTTCTGGCTATATAGGAAACACAGTAGAGTAGAAGAGTGCTGTTTTCTCAAAAGCAGAGTGTGTTTCTTGTAAGGCAAGCTAGAGTTGAATTCCCTTTCATAAACGGAGTTGAATCACATGCAGTTTCTGGTCCTAGCACCAAGAGTTGTTTTCTGGTAAGGAGAGTCACTATTGTGCTCATTTGGCCATACACAGTGCAAATAGCACTCGCGTCTGTACCCAGCAAGTGAATTGTATTGGACGCAAGAGAAACTACTGTTCTTGTCAGTTTCCTAAGCAGAGTTGAACTAGTTATGGCCATTGTGTGTAGGAAGCACAGTTCTTTGGTTCTGAGCAAGCTGACTGTTCTGGCTCTATAGGAAACACAGTAGAGTAGAAGAGTGCTGCTTTCTCAAAAGCAGAGTGTGTTTCTTGTAAGGCGAGCCAGAGTTTAATTCCCTTTCATAAACGGAGTTGAATCACATGCAATTTCTGGTCCTAGCAGCAAGAGTTGTTTTCTGGTAAGGAGATTCACTATTGTGCTCAATTGGCCATACACATTGCAAATAGCACTCGCGTCTGTTCCCAGCAAATACAGTGTATTGGACACAAGAGAAACTACTGTTCTTGTCAGTTTCCTAAGCAGAGTTGAATTAGATATTGCCCTTGTGTGTAGGAAGCACAGTTCTTTAGTTCTGAGCAAGCTGACAGTTCTGGCTATATAGGAAACACAGTAGAGTAGAAGAGTGCTGCTTTCTCTAAAGCAGAGTGTGTTTCTTGTAAGGCGAGCTAGAGTTGATTTCCCTTTCATAAACGGAGTTGAATCACATGCAGTTTCTGGTCCTAGCAGCAAAAGTTGTTTTCTGGTAAGGAGATTCACTATTGTGCTCAATTGGCCATACACAGTGCAAATAGCACTCGCGTCTTATCAGAGCAAATGCAGTGTATTGGACGCAAGAGAAACTACTGTTCTTGTCAGTTTCCTAAGCAGAGTTGAACTAGTTATGGCCATTGTGTGTAGGAAGCACAGTTCTTTGGTTCTGAGCAAGCTGACTGTTCTGGCTCTATAGCAAACACAGTAGAGTAGAAGAGTGCTGCTTTCTCAAAAGCAGAGTGTGTTTCTTGTAATTCGAGCCAGAGTTTAATTCCCTTTCATAAACGGTGTTGAATCACATGCAATTTCTGGTCCTAGCAGCAAGAGTTGTTTTCTGGTAAGGAGATTCACTATTGTGCTCAATTGGCCATACACATTGCAAATAGCACTCGCGTCTGTTCCCAGCAAATGCAGTGTATTGGACGCAAGAGAAACTACTGTTCTTGTCAGTTTCCTAAGCAGAGTTGAATTAGATATGGCCCTTGTGTGTAGGAAGCACAGTTCTTTAGTTCTGAGCAAGCTGACTGTTCTGGCTATGTAGGAAACACAGTAGAGTAGAAGAGTGCTGCTTTCTCTAAAGCAGAGTGTGTTTCTTGTAAGGCGAGCCAGAGTTTAATTCCCTTTCATAAACGGAGTTGAATCACATGCAGTTTCTGGTCCTAGCAGCAAAAGTTGTTTTCTGGTAAGGAGATTCACTATTGTGCTCAATTGGCCATACACATTGCAAATAGCACTCGCGTCTGTTCCCAGCAAATGCAGTGTATTGGACGCAAGAGAAACTACTGTTCTTGTCAGTTTCCTAAGCAGAGTTGAATTAGATATGGCCCTTGTGTGTTGGAAGCACAGTTCTTTAGTTCTGAGCAAGCTGACTGTTCTGGCTATATAGGAAACACAGTAGAGTAGAAGAGTGCTGCTTTCTCAAAAGCAGAGTGTGTTTCTTGTAAGGCAAGCTAGAGTTGAATTCCCTTTTAGAAAAGGAGTTGAATCACATGCAGTTTCTGGTCCTAGCACCAAGAGTTGTTTTCTGGTAAGAAGTGTCACTATTGTGCTCATTTGGCCATACACAGTGCAAATAGCACTCGCGTCTGTACCCAGCAAGTGCATTGTATTGGACGCAAGAGAAACTACTGTTCTTGTCAGTTTCCTAAGCAGAGTTGAACTAGTTATGGCCATTGTGTGTAGGAAGCACAGTTCTTTGGTTCTGAGCAAGCTGACTGTTCTGGCTCTATAGGAAACACAGTAGAGTAGAAGAGTGCTGCTTTCTCAAAAGCAGAGTGTGTTTCTTGTAAGGCGAGCCAGAGTTTAATTCCCTTTCATAAACGGAGTTGAATCACATGCAATTTCTGGTCCTAGCAGCAAGAGTTGTTTTCTGGTAAGGAGATTCACTATTGTGCTCAATTGGCCATACACATTGCAAATAGCACTCGCGTCTGTTCCCAGCAAATGCAGTGTATTGGACGCAAGAGAAACTACTGTTCTTGTCAGTTTCCTAAGCAGAGTTGAATTAGATATTGCCCTTGTGTGTAGGAAGCACAGTTCTTTAGTTCTGAGCAAGCTGACTGTTCTGGCTATATAGGAAACAGAGTAGAGTAGAAGAGTGCTGCTTTCTCTAAAGCAGAGTGTGTTTCTTGTAAGGCGAGCTAGAGTTGATTTCCCTTTCATAAACGGAGTTGAATCACATGCAGTTTCTGGTCCTAGCACCAAGAGTTGTTTTCTGGTAAGGAGAGTCACTATTGTGCTCATTTGGCCATACACAGTGCAAATAGCACTCGCGTCTGTACCCAGCAAGTGCATTGTATTGGACGCAAGAGAAACTACTGTTCTTGTCAGTTTCCTAAGC
The DNA here is from genome assembly GCF_007827085.1 of Peromyscus californicus insignis. NCBI lineage: Eukaryota > Metazoa > Chordata > Mammalia > Rodentia > Cricetidae > Peromyscus > Peromyscus californicus. The sequence continues at coordinate 3,040 of NW_026294472.1, read as the reverse complement.
AGAGATGAACTAGTTATGGCCCTTGTGTGTAGGAAGCACAGTTCTTTGGTTCTGAGCAAGCTGACTGTTCTGGCTATATAGGAAACACAGTAGAGTAGAAGAGTGCTGCTTTCTCAAAAGCAGAGTGTGTTTCTTGTAAGGCGAGCTAGAGTTGATTTCCCTTTCTTAAACGGAGTTGAATCACATGCAGTTTCTGGTCCTAGCAGCAAAAGTTGTTTTCTGGTAAGGAGATTCATTATTGTGCTCAATTGGCCATACACAGTGCAAATAGCACTCGCGTCTTATCCCAGCAAATGCAGTGTATTGGACGCAAGAGAAACTACTGTTCTTGTCAGTTTCCTAAGCAGAGTTGAATTAGATATGGCCCTTGTGTGTAGGAAGCACAGTTCTTTAGTTCTGAGCAAGCTGACTGTTCTGGCTATATAGGAAACACAGTAGAGTAGAAGAGTGCTGCTTTCTCAAAAGCAGAGTGTGTTTCTTGTAAGGCAAGCTAGAGTTGAATTCCCTTTCATAAACGGAGTTGAATCACATGCAGTTTCTGGTCCTAGCACCAAGAGTTGTTTTCTGGTAAGAAGAGTCACTATTGTGCTCATTTGGCCATACACAGTGCAAATAGCACTCGCGTCTGTACCCAGCAAGTGCATTGTATTGGACGCAAGAGAAACTACTGTTCTTGTCAGTTTCCTAAGCAGAGTTGAACTAGTTATGGCCCTTGTGTGTAGGAAGCACAGTTCTTTGGTTCTGAGCAAGCTGACTGTTCTGGCTCTATAGGAAACACAGTAGAGTAGAAGAGTGCTGCTTTCTCTAAAGCAGAGTGTGTTTCTTGTAAGGCGAGCCAGAGTTTAATTCCCTTTCATAAACGGAGTTGAATCACATGCAGTTTCTGGTCCTAGCAGCAAAAGTTGTTTTCTGGTAAGGAGATTCACTATTGTGCTCAATTGGCCATACACATTGCAAATAGCACTCGCGTCTGTTCCCAGCAAATGCAGTGTATTGGACGCAAGAGAAACTACTGTTCTTGTCAGTTTCCTAAGCAGAGTTGAATTAGATATGGCCCTTGTGTGTTGGAAGCACAGTTCTTTAGTTCTGAGCAAGCTGACTGTTCTGGCTATATAGGAAACACAGTAGAGTAGAAGAGTGCTGCTTTCTCAAAAGCAGAGTGTGTTTCTTGTAAGGCAAGCTAGAGTTGAATTCCCTTTTAGAAAAGGAGTTGAATCACATGCAGTTTCTGGTCCTAGCACCAAGAGTTGTTTTCTGGTAAGAAGTGTCACTATTGTGCTCATTTGGCCATACACAGTGCAAATAGCACTCGCGTCTGTACCCAGCAAGTGCATTGTATTGGACGCAAGAGAAACTACTGTTCTTGTCAGTTTCCTAAGCAGAGTTGAACTAGTTATGGCCATTGTGTGTAGGAAGCACAGTTCTTTGGTTCTGAGCAAGCTGACTGTTCTGGCTCTATAGGAAACACAGTAGAGTAGAAGAGTGCTGCTTTCTCAAAAGCAGAGTGTGTTTCTTGTAAGGCGAGCCAGAGTTTAATTCCCTTTCATAAACGGAGTTGAATCACATGCAATTTCTGGTCCTAGCAGCAAGAGTTGTTTTCTGGTAAGGAGATTCACTATTGTGCTCAATTGGCCATACACATTGCAAATAGCACTCGCGTCTGTTCCCAGCAAATGCAGTGTATTGGACGCAAGAGAAACTACTGTTCTTGTCAGTTTCCTAAGCAGAGTTGAATTAGATATGGCCCTTGTGTGTAGGAAGCACAGTTCTTTAGTTCTGAGCAAGCTGACTGTTCTGGCTATATAGGAAACAGAGTAGAGTAGAAGAGTGCTGCTTTCTCTAAAGCAGAGTGTGTTTCTTGTAAGGCGAGCTAGAGTTGAATTCCCTTTCATAAACGGAGTTGAATCACATGCAGTTTCTGGTCCTAGCACCAAGAGTTGTTTTCTGGTAAGGAGAGTCACTATTGTGCTCATTTGGCCATACACAGTGCAAATAGCACTCGCGTCTGTACCCAGCAAGTGCATTGTATTGGACGCAAGAGAAACTACTGTTCTTGTCAGTTTCCTAAGCAGAGTTGAACTAGTTATGGCCCTTGTGTGTAGGAAGCACAGTTCTTTGGTTCTGAGCAAGCTGACTGTTCTGGCTCTATAGGAAACACAGTAGAGTAGAAGAGTGCTGCTTTCTCAAAAGCAGAGTGTGTTTCTTGTAAGGCGAGCCAGAGTTTAATTCCCTTTCATAAACGGAGTTGAATCACATGCAATTTCTGGTCCTAGCAGCAAGAGTTGTTTTCTGGTAAGGAGATTCACTATTGTGCTCAATTGGCCATACACAGTGCAAATAGCACTCGCGTCTTATCCCAGCAAATGCAGTGTATTGGACGCAAGAGAAACTACTGTTCTTGTCAGTTTCCTAAGCAGAGTTGAATTAGATATGGCCCTTGTGTGTAGGAAGCACAGTTCTTTAGTTCTGAGCAAGCTGACTGTTCTGGCTATATAGGAAACACAGTAGAGTAGAAGAGTGCTGCTTTCTCAAAAGCAGAGTGTGTTTCTTGTAAGGCAAGCTAGAGTTGAATTCCCTTTCATAAACGGAGTTGAATCACATGCAGTTTCTGGTCCTAGCACCAAGAGTTGTTTTCTGGTAAGGAGAGTCACTATTGTGCTCATTTGGCCATACACAGTGCAAATAGCACTCGCGTCTGTACCCAGCAAGTGCATTGTATTGGACGCAAGAGAAACTACTGTTCTTGTCAGTTTCCTAAGCAGAGTTGAACTAGTTATGGCCCTTGTGTGTAGGAAGCACAGTTCTTTGGTTCTGAGCAAGCTGACTGTTCTGGCTATATAGGAAACACAGTAGAGTAGAAGAGTGCTGCTTTCTCAAAAGCAGAGTGTGTTTCTTGTAAGGCGAGCCAGAGTTTAATTCCCTTTCATAAACGGAGTTGAATCACATGCAATTTCTGGTCCTAGCAGCAAGAGTTGTTTTCTGGTAAGGAGATTCACTATTGTGCTCAATTGGCCATACACATTGCAAATAGCACTCGCGT